>NW_010133598.1:0-44373 GCF_000699245.1 Pterocles gutturalis | reverse complement strand
CCTGCTGCTCTTGTAACGGGCACCCAACATGACTCTGAAGTCGCAGAAGAGATTGTTTGATAACACACAGGAAGAAGAGGGAAGCAGAAGAGGTTTGGTTCCTTCCCAACCACAAGAATCAAGAACATTGGCTCTAACTTGGTGGAGAAATAGAGCAACAACAGCTTGTTTTGGAAGAGTATGATGTACATAGAAGACAGCGTGGAAGGGCCAGACAGGAAGGAGTTGCCCACACAAACAGGGAAGTGGCAGCTAGAGTTCAACACTCTCCCCAGCGGGCACCGGGACTAGCACGCAGATAGCTCCGAGTAACGTTCACCTTGATGTAACTTATGTCCCACAGCGTAACAGCTCCTACGCTGCCCACAGAGCAGCCCTTGCAGAAGGCTGTGCCCAATGTCACGTTCTAGATGGCAGCTACACGCACAGCTGATGGTACCTCTACGTGATATCAGAACTGCCCCTCCTAACTCTAAAGGATAGGATGGGAAAAAATTGCCCCTCTGCTTCTCCAAGTTTTCTGCAGTCCCACTTCAAAAAAACCACCTCACTAGGATTGCTGGATAGTTCTCAAATGTTAAGGTTCTTTCAGTCAGTAAATTGCCAAAAGGTGTTACACCTGCGAGAAGGTCCAGAGTTAAAATAATGTTATTTTGTGCTTCAGGAAGGCATTTCAAGGAAGGCAGGAGCTAAAACCAGGAAGGCCAAGAGTAACAAAAATAATGGTAACAATTGCCCCTATGTTAGTGAACTCAATTTGACAAGGCCATGGAGAAGCCAGCAACAACTAGACCAAGTTTTCGTTTCATCATCAATGATTTACATTGTAATTTAAAACCTTTCTAAAACTGGGGGTTCTTGCTAAGTCTCAGAAGAGGCAATTTGCCTGAGATTATATACATGATATTTTAAACTGATTTTGATGTATTATTATGTTGCAATACTGAAATTCAAGTATGTGGCTTGCTTTTTACGACTTTTCTATCACAATGACATGCACGGCATAGCTCTACTGAAAACTGGCTTGCTAGGCCCTCCATGCAAAGTTACGACATTAAATCCAGCGAGTGCAGGTCCATGCTCCATGGTGAATCAGTATACTTGGAAAACAACATTTCAGCTGAAGGCTTCTACAGCTCACAGTGTGGATCTATTGTTCTTGCTGCAGCACTGGATGTGATCTCTACTGTTCTTTTCCCTATCTAGCTATTTCAGGTGTTTCCAAACTTTGTGATATTTCCTTCATATAGATGCTCTACACATCTAGTCACATTATTTATGCCTGTTCATAGTTTAATAATTTCTAATTTGTTAATTTCAGGCATTCATTGTTGACTAGACTCAAACATGTAAGCGTATGGGAGCTGCTTCAATTAACGAGCTCAAGAATCTTTTACAATAGTGACACCACTAGGGAGAACAATAGCCAGAAACACCAAACCAATTCCTCTAACATGGAGCTAGCCATCACCTTTGTCCTCTCATCTTCTTGAAAAATCAAGGTCTATGTTAGTGTAGTATTTTATTTTCTCTTAAATTGTAGCCAGATTAGGTGCAAGTAATTTCTACATAATTTACTAATTTCTCTCAAGAAAGAGTATCCAACAAAGTCCTTGTAGAGTGGAACTCGGATGGCATAGGGAAGTAAATTTTAAGTCATGTATCGTGTGGAAACCAACCAACGTGCCTTTACCCATGAGTGAAGTTAACTTTCCAGGTGCCATCTCCACCATCTTATTCACTGGTTTACATACACTAGACTGCCACACTGCACCCTCTAAATTCTTGTCCACAGGAGGGCAAACTGCAACTCAAAATATGGACTTCTGCTAATTTTCCGATTCACAGCCTATGATGTTATGCACAATACTGTTCCTTATGCTGTATTTTCACACCATCCAACAGAAGTAAGGAACCACAAGGAAATACTGCAAAACTCATTTCAGAGCAGCAGCATCCCACTGAGCAGCAGGGGTAACAGGTAAGACATTAGCATGCTACTGTGATTACACTGCTTCCAGCACCCAGTTAAATCATTTAAAGATGGATCAAAGATCTATCCCTACCTAGGACTGTTTTCAGAATTGGACATGAATGAGACTTGACTCACTTGGTGACTCTGTCGACCCAGAATATTCTTGCCCGCAATGAGAACTGGTACTGTGAGCTAAATAAAATGGATTAGGAGTTTTCAGGTAGGTAGCCAGAATATGACAAACTTAAAAAAAAAAAAAAAGACAAAAAAAAATCACTTCTGGACTTATGGCAACATCTCATTTTCTGATTTATTGTAGCCTCTATTACTACGCAATTTGCTCAGTAAAAATCGAGACCTTTCACCCTGCTACTACAAGAACTCTTTAAGAATACACACTTAAACAATAAGCATAATACTAATGCTGGCTACTCCTACAAAAGGAGAGCTGCTTTCTCTGTACTTTCAGATCCATTAAACTATGGGGAGGTGGCCAAGAATCCTTCTGAACCCATGGGTCTGCCATGTATCACCGCACTATAAATATTTTCCACGCACAGGGTTCGTGCAGCAGCGGTGCATAATAAAGAGCTGCCTTCCCAACTGCATTCTAATGGGAACTCCAAACCCCACTGCTGTTGATGGGCTATCATTGCATGCAAGTCCCATAACATGAACCACAACAACAGGATGGGTTGCCATTGTCCTTGAAACCTGCCTCCTCTTCTGTCCTTCTTTGTAAGCGGGCCGCTCACACAGCCACACACAGCCCTCTATCCATCTCCAACTGCATTCAGAGCTCACCAATACTCATATGCAGCAAGGTCAGAATTTTTTTTTTAACATTCTTTGATTAATGCTGAGAGCTGCAGCATGTTTAGACAGGGTCATGACCTCAGGCATCCATTTAATCAAATTTCTCTGCTGCTTGTCCCAGTGGAGCCATCGCAACAAGAAACTCTCTCAATGAAAAAAAAAAAAGGAAAAGAAAAAGAAAAGGGAAAAAATGCACACTTCACATCTCACATTGTTTACACGCTGTTAAGTAATTATTTCACTCTTCGACCCCCACTGGTCATCAACAGACAAGTCACCTCCTTGGAGATTCTGAAAAGCTTATTCAGCTGTATATAATTCATTTTGTCTCCTGCCTTCATTGTGAAGCTAACTGCTTAGCTTAAAGACTTCTTTGTGAATACTTAAGTACATGGTGTCCATGCTAATGATCTCACTAATTATAAGTGTATTTATCATATACAAAGTGTTCTCAGCTATTCTTTCCTAAAGCCATCTCCCTTCTCCTATACCATGCCAGCAGTTTCTCACCCGTTATTTCCCCAAACTAACGGGCACCACTCACACACACGTTAACATCCAAGAAATTCTGTCATTACCTGAGTGACCAAGCAAGTGGCTCAATACTTGCTCAGGAGTTTTCAATAACACTCGGATCTTTTATGCGGCTCTTCTCCGGGGCAAAGTGCAGCAACGAGCCAGGCAGGTAATAACGAATTACAGTTTGCCTTTATCTAATAGCTCCATCAGTCAGAGGAACAGAGTTGGATAAAACGCTAACCTATTCACCCTGTTCTTCTTAATTGCTACCCCAGAATGCAAAAAGGAAAGTAGGGCAAGAAGAAAAGTTTATTTCTAATTGCAGTTCAGAAATCAGAGGTGAATGACTTGAAAGCTAAGCAAAAGCATATCATATCCCCAAACTGAAATGAAAACTGACCGGAGACTGCATTACAACCACAAAACAAGAAGTCTGGGGGAAAAGGAGGAAGAGAGGGAGCAGTATCCATTTGGGGGAACAAAAGGGATTATTTTACATTCTGGTTTCGTTTTCTGTGCCTTCCTCTTTCCAGAAATAAAGATTTTCACCTTATTTTGCTTCCCCATGAGAAAGATGGTGATACCAGTTTTGATCCTTCCCATGGTCTCTCAACATTTCTAAAAATTAAAGCTGAAAATGAAACATGAAGCGTTAAGCTTCACAGTCAGGAATTAAAGCTTTCAGTTTTATTTTTGCTGGCTTACATGCGAGTTCACCAGTGTTTATTTCACCAGCCACATACTCCCCCTGCAGAAGCCAGGCATGTCTCCGTTATCTGCAGAGTCCTTGCTGATGAGTCCTACATCCTTTCAGGCGTGCTCCAAAGACTAGGCTTTTCATGCCATCTTCAAAACCTACTCACTCAATATAGGACTACCTATATCAAATGAGAAAGGAAGAAAGGGAAATTAAACAAACAAAATAAGAAAGCAAAACAAAAGGGGATCCTGGAAGATAAAGATCAGATGGAAAGGAATGTAGGTGACAAGGATAAAATAAGTCACCAAAAAAATGGTTATATAAAAACAAGTGAGAATAAAATAAAGGAATTTTTGTTGGTTTTTTTCCCCCCATTACAAGGGAAGCAACATAGTAAAAGAATTGCACAAAGCAGATTTATTTCAAACTTCTTTTGTAGAAAGTCCCCCCCTCGCCCCAAACCTCATAAGGAGAATCCCACCTCATCTAAAGCTGATTCATGTGAACACAGCACCAGCAACGTCAGGAACACGTTAACTTCAGCCAGCAGGAACAGAGGGAACCTGGAGACACACAAACAAGCTAACATGCAAGGAAGACAACAGGAAAAATATGTGACTTTCTACCTTCTAATAAACATAGGGAAAGTTTATTTCTTTAAAAAAAGTGGCCAGCACAGAGCCAGATGTCTCTAAGTCTCAAAATCTGAACAACAGGCTGTAACTTCTGCAACGTTTCAGCCCCTTGTACAGTATAACCGTTCACACGTGCCCAGACTGAGCACGGAGCTTCAGGCAAACCAGAGAGGCACTAATGTGGAAAAGTTTTGTAGTCTCTCTTTAGAGAGGTAAGCATTAAAGCAAAAAAAGTACTTCAAACAACAGTCCAGACATGGTATCATGTAAGAAATTCACATGATTCAAACCTTCAAAGTCACAAGCTCTTCAATTCCGAGTTTTGTGCTTGATTTTATTTAAATTCAAATATAGAAAAAACAAAGGCACACACTATAAATCAAGATCAATAAGATCTTATAGGATAAATGTTTTAAAGAGAAGAAAAACAGAATAGACACTCCACAGTGTCATATTTTCAAAATCTCTGAATCTGTGATGAGAAGGATTATGAGTTTAACTCCCATCGACTTCAGAGGCCTGATAAAACTTTTGACAGAAACAGCCAGTTTGTCCCCTACAATGAATTAGCAATCCAACATCAAGTTATCCATATGTTTCTAGATAAATAGTCCTCAGCAAGGATAATTTCTTTACCGTATTAAATTAGAATGTTTAAAGCAAATGTCAAATACATTTTCTGAAAGCAAATTCCACAATTAAAATCCAAGCACACTCTTACAGAGCCCTCAAAAGCTGTATTGTACAGAAAAAGCAACTGGGAGGAAAAAGAAGTAAAATATCACTGAACCCCTATCTGTGCATCTGACCTTTGATTTCTTCAGAGCTTACAAAAATATGCTTATTGAAATTTGGGTGAAGCTTTCTGTTTATCTGCCTTTGACATGCTCCCTCTTACAAAACATTCTGAGTACTCTCGCAATGCCCCTTTTAACTGCTAGCTGGTTTTCTTGTGAAATGGGAGAATTGCAGTGAGAGGTCTGTGTGAAACCAGCAAAACATTACCTTCCTTTAAAAAAACCAAACAAACAAAACCCACCAACCAAAAAAAAAAAAAACAAAACAAAAACAAACAAACAAAAAAAAAAACCACCAGACTAAAAAACAACAGAGAAAGTAATCATACTTTAAATGTGAACGAGTTCTGCCCATTGTGCTGGTTACTGGATGACCTATAGAGCGAGGGATCTGGATGAAAATTCAGGTTGGGACTCGCCAAAAACTCCAAATACTTTTTGGTGCAAAACAAAGGAAGACCTCCATCTGTACGGACACCAGCAAAGGGAAGGCTTAGTACCCATGATCACAGATGTCAAGGCCATGGAAAAATCTTGTGATTGCCTAGTCTAGTACATTGAACAATGCAGTCTTGGAATATCAGCTAAAAATATGGCCATGTCTATGGACTGAAGTCCCTTCGGATACAAATAAATCTCAGCAGATTCAACACACTTCTCTACTTAAACTATACTGACTTATGAAATTATCTATTCCTCTAAACACACATTTGTAAATATCATTGCATTGTTAACGTATGGAGCATTAATACATTAAATAATATGTGTACACCACTGGTATGCAACCAACACAGACCTGAAAACTATTTCCTATCACTGCACAAAAGGTGCCATATAATTACTCTTATATTCTACAGTTATTGAACTATTAGCCGTTTCTCCCAAAATTTTTATTCAGCACAATCCAAACATTTTCGGTTTCTAATCCAGCGCCAAGAGACCAACATTATTTTCCTTGACGTGATTTCAGAAACTATTAGGTACCGCTTCCACTCAAAACCAGTTATCTTGGCATGACCTGCACCAGCATCCCCCGTTTAAACCAACAATGTCCTATAACTTTTCGTATTTAACCTCTGTCAGAATAGGGAATCATCACTGATACAAAGTAAATTTAGGAATAATAGATAGTTTAAAAAAAAAAAAAAACCTTTCCTCTTAAACTCACTAATTACCCATTGCTAGAGAGAAACTTTATCAACTGAATTATTTGATATTCATCAGTATCTCCAGAGAATGACTGACATGCAGATGAACCATATAACGGCAATCATATTGCATACATTGCACCTTAATTGTTGAAATATATAAGACTCATGCAACTAATCGCTAAATTAATGAAACATGAGCTTTAACTTTCATTTTCCTTGCATTTTATAGTTTGTTGAGCTAAATATTATGGAAGTTACCAGCTAACGTACTACTTGCAGCTCATGTAACTACTCAACATTAAATTCTTTGGTTTCTATGATGTTATCCAATTCAAAAATTGCTTTTGCTAATATTGAAGGTAAAAAAAAGTAACTTCTTACTCTGACAAAACTATTCACAAGAAAGTGTTCAGCTATGGGAAAAAACAACAAAATTTAAGAATCAGATGTGTCAAAAAAATACACAGCACTAATTAAGTATTAGAAGCTTAAGGTTTGGTTCATTTTTTGTTTGCCTTTTTTTGTTTTGTTTTTTTTCTTTGGTTAGTTCATTGGGTTTTTCTAAGCAGAGCTTAAAAACCCAAAACATCTTTATTCTTCCAATATGACTGTCAGTAATTAATTTCTAACCAAGTATGATAACACAGCTGTTGGTCTCTAATTTCTTTAGGAAGGACTGGGCAAGGATCACCTACAAATAAAACACATTCTGTCACACTGAAAGCTGTCCTCTCTGGGTCAGTTATATACTCCTCATGTATAACATTACCCCTTTTAGAAAAAAAAGAAAATGTAAAACAGTTTTCAGAAAGAAAACTAAGAAGGAAAAAGCACAGAATATTACATACTATTTACAGACTGCTTGTAAATACATAAACTATGGAATTCATTGTTCTCTGGCTACTGCCATATCGCATTTGTGCTTAGCACTGGAAAAACCTCCAACTCGTAGCACTAAGGGGCAAGCCCCTTCTTCCCCCACACACAGATGGTGATGTTTCGTAAGCTTCCCCAAGAGGTGACATAGCACACAAGACATAAAGGCAATGGCACAGGACAGATGCCACCAAACAAAGCGGTCCCCTCAAAACATAAAGGAGGAAGAAAAAAACTAAAATTTTGTGTCTAGAGTGGAAATAGCTTTCATACAGGCTACATGTTCACTGCACAACTTCTGTTATTTCCTGTTGCTTAAAAGCAACATTGGCATAACGTACGTGTGATAATATTATTAGGATCCTGTTCTCAACTGCTTTTATAAAGATAGCAACATTATTTTTTTTCATTCCTGCAAATTTCTGATAAATTTTCCACATCTGGTGTCTGCTTACATCTTAAGTTTGCGATAGAAGTAGGGGGAAACAGGGCATTTCTCCCATATGAACAAAATGTAAGCCTTTTATTGCAAAACTTTAGCATCTCCATTTACTGAAGTAGGGGTTGAACCCTTTCAAGAAACGTATTTTTGAGTCATGGAAATATGTTAACTCATCCTCTGCAACCTCACATAAATGTAATCAAATTATTTCAGCTTTTGAGTAAATCTGATGTTGTATATGCTAATTATGGTATCTAAATTATCGACATTTTCTAATTGTACAAAAAGAAGTGTGTTTATGAATTCTCTGAAATGCGATTTAAAGGGCAGAGGAACTGTAGTGCTCTTACCCACAGACCGCAATGCAGAATTAAAGATAAAAATTATACATAAACTGAAGACTGGGAAAAAATATAAAGTAAAAATATTTAACTACACAGATGGACAATGAAAATAATTTGTAAGCTATTCACGGCTCAAAAGGAGTTGCACAACCAGCAGTAAATAACAACTAGCACTAACATTTACACACACAAGTTTAGGTGTTCATCCCTAAAGACTACAGTAATATATATGTTATTTTTATTACCAAGTTATATTTGTAATTAACCTGGTCCTTGTTCTCCTTGCTTTTGCTTCTCAGCCAGAGATGTTCTCCTTCTAATCTCATAGAAAATTTTCTCATTTTTTAATCTCTCTGCTATTGAGCTCTGACTATAAAATATATTCTCACAAACACAGAGGAACAAAACCAGAAAGCTATTACAACCTCTCATTGACCAACTCAGCAATTCGTTTCTCACCGGTTTAAGGTCTTGCCCAGTTCACAGCTGCACTGGTCAGAACACGTGTGCCCATGAAGCTGGGAAGGCCAGCAACACACCCAGTGCTCATGAACAAAAAGAACCTAAGGAAGACAGTCCATCACTCAGATATACAGCGCGCTCAGGACATGGTTCCCTAATAGCACTCAGGAAGGTGTGGGGGAAAGAAAGCAAATCCAGACAAGAAGAAGAAGGAGAAAAGTTTTGCAGAGCTTAATCCACAAAAATTTCTATTAGCATCACGGAAATTCAACAACACTGAAATAAAACCAGGAACAACTTGATCCCATCTTCTTTCTTTGGTCCCATCCAAAGGGAATTTACCCCACTCTGAGGCAAAGCTTTAAAAAAGATTTGAATAAAAAACTGCCATGAAATTCCCTATTTACAGAGGAAAATGAACATTGTCTGCACCAGGCCATGGGGTAATACATCACACCTCTTAGATCAGCAGAGACTTTGCCTTCACTATAAGCAAAATGAGGAAACTGCCGCTCCCTTCTCAGGATGGTGATGGCAAGTGCTAGCAGTACCACGAACTGGCCCTTTTCCACAGTGATCTACAGTGTACACTTAAACTCTAATCTTACCGTGTTTTGTTTCTTTTTATGAACTGAGGAGCAACACCTTAAGAGTTCACGGCTAATTCATTCAGGTTTTTTATCCATTATTATATCTGATAAGAGACACTATATTTTCTTTAGGGATGTGGTTAAAAACAAGTCTTAACATTTAATTATATTTGAATGTTAAATTCTTCAATTTCACATTTAATTATATTCCAGTGTGGTATTCTTCAATTTTACTTTTATTCTTCTTTTAAATCTATAAAAGTAAAAAACAAGTCAGGCCTTAAAGGCTCATTTACCGCAGTTACTCTGACTGCTCACACTTTCGGGAATTTCAGAAGCCGTTGCATGCCTGTGCTGCGTTGGAAAAATTTAATATAGTGTAAGATATGCAGATAAAATATGAATTCCAACCATGTAACAAAAATGCCGTTGACAACATGTATATTATGCAATTATGACTGTCATTTTATTACTGTTATTAATTTATTAGTATAATTGCAATTTTTTTCAATGTCATAATGTGATAATAAAGGACTTGTCATTACTACGCTAACCTCGGAACATCTCTGACCTCAGGGGAGGTAGCTGTACGCTTTCAGTCCAAAATGAGCTGTCAGTTACCACAACGAGATTTTGATGACTACATTATCTTGTAATTAAATGTCTCAACAAACTTCTCCTTTTGATTGACAGGTAGTTAAGACTATCTTTGACCACAGGGCAGTTTCTTTATTTTTCAAGAATAATTTTTCAGCAGTGAAGACGACAGACAAGAGTTTAAAAATTAAAGTGTTTTGAACTATATATTAATCTATATTTGGTACTTATAAGAAAGTGAAAATTCTGCCGAATTGCATTATCCTCTGCCCAGGCGAATGCATTTAAGTGACAACTTTGATTGATTAAAGGAATTTATGCTGTTCTTTATTAGCATTTAGGTCTTTAAAAAAAATTGTTTTGATTTTACTTTTTTTTTCCCTTTTCACGTTATTTTTTATTTGTAAGACAATAAAAACGCTTAGAATCAATACTGATAACTACAACGAGATCCTGTCAGTTTAAGGAGATACTCATAAGGGTCCATTTCTGATGGTTTGGACCACCTAGCAGAAGACCCACAGAACTCAACAGAAACTCCATTTATAACAGCTTTAAGAGAAGAGACAACATAAGTTATCATTTATCTAATCAAACATGATTTTTTTGACACGGCAGATCCTCAGTGAAACTGAGGCTGGAGGTGCCTCAGTGCCAAAAAGATCCCAGAAAGATACTACAATGAGAAGTGAGACAAGACATAGTCACCCCTAGTCTCCTCACCAAAGACAAGCTCCTTCTGAAGCCAAGAAGCTGGAACCACCTCGTGCAGACAATCCTCCATAAAAGGATGCATTTATAAGCAGTCAGAGATATTCCTGACCACTTGTTGTCTATAGCTCTGCCCTCCCATGGAATCATGCCAAGGGACAGACCAATCTAACTCCATCCTTCTCTCTTCTGGGAACCTTTCCTGTAGCTCAGGAGGACAAAGGAAGTCAAGTGAGAATTACAGGTGGACAAATCAATTTTACCTCCACTGGAATGGGATCTTATCTCCAACCACTCCAAGCTTTAAAAGAGTAACAATAGCAAAGGATGAACAACATCCTTTCCCAAAACAAATTTGACAAGAATACTACAATCCTCATACATCAAATCACATTTCAATAAAATGTAAAGTCCTTTGAAATGCATAAAGTTGCATCAACAGTGAAATCTAATGAAAAGGAAATAAAAGAAGGGCTTTCCACAGCAAGTTAAAGGTACACCGATTTGGTACACCTGAAGCATGTCTTAAACACAGTCTGTAGCCACGTAATTTCTTTCCCATTTGTGCAAGAATTAATGCTGAATTATTCAGCTTGACTGGGCAGCATTTAAGAGATCTTCAGTACTCATACGTAAATGTCACTTAAACTGTAAAGCCTGTGGTTTGATCTTTCAGGAAGAACCCAATGAGTCAGAAGTTGAGACAATAACACATGGTCACAAGCACAAACAGAAGGTTGCCCTTATCCGCTGATGCACTCTTTCGTTCCAGTATTTCCTAATTTCCCCCGATGGGTATACTGTTGCAATCCAAATCTTATCAAAGACTTACGGTACCAATGTTCAGAATTTTTTCATAGATTTCACAGTATGCAATGGTTTATAAAAGTTCTCAACTCTACAAGGCATGTATATGTATGGGAACCAATTTTAATTTGAAGGAAAAAAAAAAAAACAAAACTGAAAGCAAATAAAATATTAACATTAATTTTCAGGAAACGAATACATTTTTTAAACTGTTAATTTATTTCCTGATACTGAATTCTTTTTAACCTCCCTGCCTCCCGCATTTCCTCATTTTAGCAATACATCTTCCTGCAGACTGTTGGACCAAACCCCAAGAGTTGTATTCAGATAACGAGGACATTTAATGACACAATGAAAGGTTGGGGGGGTGGGGAATCCAGAAACTACAAAAATGTTGCCCCAACATGTTCTAGTCATTTATGCAGGAAAAGCTTCTGCACTTTTATACTGTGTGTGCAATTCCACTGAACTGCTGAAAACAAGATAATTATAATGACTACAATTACAATGACTACATTCACTCATATTTTCAGGTTGAATTTCATTTACCACCAGGACAACTGGATTTCTTGAAATGTGCTCCCTACTTCTAAATCTATCCTTTAAAGTGTTTTAACTTTAAAAATACCCATTCTTGCAGAAGTTCTATTAAATAGCTATGCTTGCACAAGGAAAGCTGTCACTTATCAAATACTGTAGTTGCAATTGTTTTGCTCTTAGTTACACACCAACATGGTAGGAGAGAGCTGAGTATAAAAGTGAAAAGCTTTGACAAATGAAAATGAGAAAAAGATAATGTTGACAAGTAAAAGAGGAACTTTCCAAATTCATAACACATCAGGATGAAATGACACAAGACAGAAAAATAATGTAACTCAGAACTAGACCGGAGCAACAAGAACATTAAAAGGTTATTTTTTCCTGGAGAGTAAAGCAAATGCCACGTATCTATCTTGGCTGGCATAAAGTTGGGATGTCTTATGCTGTATTTTGTTCAACTACTGAAACAACATATAAGCTAAATTGAAAAAATCTAGGATAACATGCCTCAAATTGCATTCCAAAATGAAGTTTTGAAGAGTATTTAATTTCAAAATCACACCTTAAGATACTATTAAATCAAGATATATTTTGAACTTGCAGAAAAGTCCAAATCCCTCTATGTTACATTGCTCGCTTATAGAGAAGGCTAAGAGAGAACATACATAGCTACAGCATCAGATTCTTTATTCTGCCCCCCCGGTGATCTCAAGCTGACCTTTGCAGATCGTATTCTCTGGAATACTGCTGGAATATTTGCAAAGCCAGATATCTCATTTAGTCTCACTGTACCCTACTGTGCGGGTTTGAAGTGCTTCCAGCCTTCACAGTATTTTTAGCGAAGGAGAAGGTTTTGCCTTGTTTACAGTGTGGCACATTCGTATATTCTCCTGTGGCTGGGAAGCCGGGAAGAACAGCATATTGAGGACATTTGCCTTTGAACACTGAGACCAAGTACTGTCACTGCAGGCTCACAGATACTCTCCATCAAAGAGCTACTGATGCTTTCAGTGATTGCTACTGATTAGTGCAAGTTGGTGAAAATGATTTCATCAAAAATGCATTTCAACGTAGCCAGCATGCAAGGGAGCTTCCTATGAAAAAGAATAGGAGCTGTGTTCCCCCCATTGCAGCTCCAAAGCACCAAATTCAGATGTTCTGTTTTGTACTTACTTCCATGAAGTCTGTGAACAGCGTTTCCTCTCCGTTATTCATGACTGTATCAGTCAACAGGCACAATACTATGAGCTGCCTCCATCTAGAATATGTTTCCTTCATTTAGGAAAGTGCAGTAATTCATCAGTGATTTAACCTATAGACATTTGAAGGTTGGAGAGCACCTCAGAGGGGCTGTTGACCTTCAGCAACTGAAAGAACTGAAGCTCCAGCCTTAGTCAATATATATTTATCTTTCTGTTGGGACTATTACAACTGTTCAAGTAATGCTGACCTTGAAACTTCTGCACACGATGCACTAGAATAATGATCCCTGAAGGAAGAGTATAAAAATACCTAAATAGGATATCTAAATCCAAAATGCACATAAAGATAAAAGAAACCATTTCAAAATGGGAAGTCACTTAGGAAGAGGTAACATTACTGCGGCTCCTATTAATTATAATTTGAATAACATTGCTAAAAACCATAATTACACATTTCTAAATATTTTAATGATAGGATATAATTTATGTCAAAGACCTTGTTTGTTTCATTATGAAATCTTTGCCTATTTGTAATTAATGTCACGTCTGACTGGCAGCCCTGTAAATCAGATTCATCGACATCTTGAACTTGCCCTGCACAACTGCAAGAGCATGAAGTCTTTACCCTAGTCCTTGTGCTTTTTTAACTTTGCAGCAGACAGAAAAATGCAAGAAATAAAATGGTTGGTTTCATGTAATGTCACAGTTACTTGTTCCCTCACATTCAGGGCAGAATTTTCACTCCAACTTGAGATTCAAGCAGCAGCCAGGACCAATTCCATTAATAATAAATATTACAGTACTAGAGGTACTAAGAAAATGAATATTTCCCTCATTGTACTGCTTTAGAGAATCCTCTCACAGCACCTACGTTTCCATTTCCCCTGGACCGGCTGGGCACTGGCGCTTGCAGCTGGGCTGTACCCGCTGGTCCAGGGACTACAGCAAGGGAAGGAAAGCAAAGACAGCCTCCCCCGGTGTAGCCACTATTCTCCTCCATCCTCTCTTCTGGAGAGCACAGAGCATTGTCACAATGCCCGTCGGTGGCAGCAGACCAAGACACCAGTGCACGAGGAAGACCTACAATTACTATTATCAAGCAATTAGTTTGTTTGCTTGGCACAGGGTCACTCTCATGCTCCCCCTTTGGATTCTTCCTCTTGCTTCACAAGACTCGATAAGTCCTTGAAGAAAACCGCCTCTGCTCTATACTTGTTAACACAGAGTAACTTGTTCTCTAGTGCAAATGTGACTTGAGTCAACTACCAAATGCATAAAATAATTAAACATGTCCACATCTTAAAAACAGTTTTCCAGCCTCACGACAGATATAACTGTCAGGTTTCCAACTGTCCAGAATTTTCTATTTTCTAAAAGATATTAAAAAATATTGCTTCACCTAACCATCTTTCCTGTACTGCCAACATATTCTGAAGGAAAATCCTGAAAATCTCCACATATTTAAGGAAATTAAGTATTAAACTGAAGCAGCCTGGTACTAGCCATAGTACAAAACTAGAAGTTGACATTCTATACCTCCAATGGAAAACAGAAATTAAGAACACGTACGGAAGATTTTTCCACTGCTGAGCAGAAACACTACACTCAAATCCCGTTGAGACCTATAGAGATACCGTAGCTTCACGTCCTCTCTTTTACCTCAGAAAGTTAAAAAAAAAAAAAACAAAGAAAAAAATTAAGATAAAAACCCTGAGATTACACTGCACATACACGTACACCACCCACAGAGCAAAACAAAAAAAAATGAATTAGCTCTGTTTGTCTGGAGTCCTGAATACATGAAGCCTGAATCAACAGAATTGGCATTATTATTTCTAAATGACCTGATGAGGTCATGTTAGTCAAGAGGGAGAAGAAAAATCATGCTCCAACTCCCATTCTAATTCAGAATTGGGATAAGATTTTTTTTTTTTTTAACATGCTCCCAACACTTGCAGCTGCCAGGATGCAACAGCAGTACCAAAGAGCTATGAAGTAGTGATTTTGAGTCTTTTTGTAGGTAAGTCCCAAGTTGTGAAAAATATTTTTGATTGAGTGAAACTTTCAGGACAAGCAGTGAACTCTTCTTTCACTGAAGATCACCCACCAGAAACCTATTTAAACACTGCGGTGGGACGCCTGTAAACGGGAACAGAGGCTAGGCTCAGGCTGGGATGGCTGCATGTCACACGTGTTTTGGGGAACGATGTTGAAGAGTCTGCAGTAGGGAGGGGATAAGAGCTTTGTAACAGAGGGGAAATGTCTCTTTTCTCTTAATAAATCATTTTAGATGCGCAGCACTGCTCTGGCAAAAATCAGGAAATGTCTGCTGTTTTATTAGTCTCATTAGAGGCGATATTCATCTATCGCGAGGAGGTTAAATACCTACGAGAGAAAAGGAGCAGTCCTGGGACCTCTGTGGAGCATCAGCTCCAGCATGACATTGCTTATGCCAGCAAAGAACTTATGGTTTCCTCACATCTACTGAATACTTAACACACACATGGACATTAAGGAATAGTGACTGCCAAAATTCTGCTGAGGGTGCTCGCACCACCCACACAGGGCATCTAACAGCAATGACACAGAAGAACTGTTCAGTGCATTTTATTTGGACTCAGGGGACTCAGTACCGTTTTATCTTGCCTCGTATTATCCCAGATGCTGTTGTGTCTTAGATTCATTTATTCATTTCCAATTGGAATACAAGATCCTGTATGAAAAACTGATCCCTCGAAGCAAGTATCTCTTTTCCACTGACAGCTAAAAGGCTACCTTGAAATAAGAAAAAAGGGAAAATTGGCACCTCTACAACCCCATTCAACGAGTCACACAGGGTTTTATTTTATCCATATATTACATAATAAAATGAAGTTGCACAATGTTTACTGGTATATTAACCCTCTTCCGTAATGTCCACTAAATTAAGGCTGCAAGAGTAAAGGTTTTAAAAAAAAAATCTGCTGGGTTTGGAAAAATGAGGCTCAGCTGTAGACACAAGAACTTGTTCAGCTTCTGACAACTAGTTCACTATCAGACCTGTTTAGTGAATTAGTCACTCATGTCCGAAGACCGTTTGGTACAATGAGGGCAAAGAGCTTTGGACACCTTCTGCCCAACAGCATAACCATAAATTTTGCCTCCAGGAGATCACACAACCCTGAAATCCAGAGAAAGACACACACAGGCTTTACAGAAGGATATCCTCCCGGACAGCTTGGGGACACCTACTTCAAAGTCCCCTTTTTCTGACCAGGAACTAACATTAGACCGAGTTAGCAGTCTGCCACAGAGATCAGCAGACCGGGATGCACAAGGAGACCACATTTGACAGATCCTGTCCAGCTTTTTCAAAAGTTACATGCACAGAACCAGAGCTAAGCTAGCACTGTTGCGGACCATCTCCAAAGAGAAACCATCCAGAGAACAGCTATGTCTCAGAGCACTGTAAGCATCCTAAGAGTAAGTGTGAATTACACCTTTTCTTCCAGGTAAGGAACTCACTGATACTCAGACTATGGAAGCAATCCTTGAATCTTTATTTTTGTCTCCTCAGAGAAGACAATGTCTTGATGCCAGCTTTGGAAAATATCAAACTTCCCAAAAATCATTCAGCACATTCTCAAAAGACGACTGGTGTTGCTCAAGCCCGGTCATAAGTGCTATTTGTTTTTCCAAATGTGTGTTGTAATTACTGCACATGTTATACATAATTTAAATCAGAAGGTAAACAATAAGGAACCTCTCTTTAAAACTGTGTGTAACAATCTCATTCTGTTTAGCCTGCAGAATATCTCAGTTTCGTCCTCTATTTTAGCTTGGGTAGCAGAGGAAGATGATAAAGTTTAATGGGTACTATTACTTAGTTGCTCAAAATTCAAGGTCACTGGTACATCAGGGGCTAGGAAAAAAACTGCTGATTGAAGAAACACGTACACGAACAATTTATTTTAATTGTATTTCTTTTATTACATATGCAGTTATATTAAAACTTGATGCAAAATGTTGACTCAGAAGAGCTAAATATAATCAAAAGCTATCTTAGATTCAGCCAGCATAACATATTTGGATGCTATTCATAGAATGCCGCAAGCTTTGCTAATTTGATAATGTTATACTCCCTGTATATTTCAAGATATGCTATAGGTGGGATAGCAAGTTACACCTCACCCATTCTAATTTCTCAAGGATAACAATTAAACCTGTACCAGCATACAAACTATGCGACACTAGGTTTATGAACATAAAAAAAAGGTGACAAAGAAGAGTAATCACTGCATACAAGCCTGTCACATTGCTCTAACTCTATGATATGACCAAGTTAGTATGTAGAAATGGCTACGACATATGAAATGTACAGGGTAGACATCAATGTTCCTCAGCCAGCAAGTCTCTGACAGTACTCAGACATTGCTTTAACCAAACCATGAAGCAAGCAGTAGTACACAATTTTAGCAGTCATGGACCTCTTCATGATATATACCATGAGAATTACTTTATGGTTGCTAAGGGATTATTTCTGATGAGGTCTAGGAGCAACAGTGGATGGAGATCACCACTCACAACGTTGTTCTACCTTTGGAGTGGCTCCAGAGAGCCGGTCCTGACAGACAGCCCTCCTGTCTCTCTTCCAAGCTGTGCAGAACAGACACTGAAGCCAATTCTCCTGAAGCACACAAATTTCAACAAACATGGTTTCCCTGAACACATCACAGGTAACTCAAATCTGTGGAGGAGTTGCTTCATTAAAAAAAAAAAAATCATGTAATTACATAACTAGTGTATGGGAAGGGTCCTATTTCCCAAATATGGTGCTTGCCCAATTACTATGAGTTTTACTTTCCAACCTTAATATTATGTTGCTGGAGATAATTTTTTTTAATTGAGGAAGATGGAATATTCTCTCTATTGAACCCCAAATGGCTCTGGAAGATGATGTTTTGAACAAACTTCCAGCCAACATTGTACAGATGGTACATAGCCTCACCACCTTTATTACAACAAATAAAAGTGATGTACAGTATACCGAGGAGTTATTCAGCAAGCAATTCCCAGGGATCTCCTTTACTGCAAGGTACTGAAAGATACCTACAACTCCTTATGTGATGGCAGAGGTTTACTCAGAAGCAACGGTGTGGTAGATACAACCACTCACAGTTGTTATGAAAGGATCAGGCTGTACATAAATGTTAGCTCTGCACACAGCATGCCAAGGAAAAAAGCCTGTGACCAATATTTCCTATAAGGGATTTTGATCCTGCTAAAATCAGTACCACTACCATCACCTCAAGCTAACATAAAAATTCAATTTTTTTACAGGCACTAAAAGAGAAAAAAAAAAACCATAAGACATGACATCTATTGTTGTTCCCTTCCAGCACCTAGCATACATGTATATTGTCCCTATTTACTTCCACTACGACGTACACACACTTACCAAGCAGAGATATAAAGCGTCAGGTACGTCACAACCTGTTCACTGGTGGTCTCCCCTCAGTTCCCGTGGCACCTCCCACTCCATGTGCTCCTGCCATAAGCCCAGTAAATCCCTCCTTTTTATAGTCTTCAGTAGTATTTCTCTCTCACTTAACTACTAAAAATACAGCAGAAATGAGCAAATCCATTCTTAGAACAGCACCTTTCACTTTTTTCCCCTCCACCTTCCTTATTTTTTCTTCTTTAAAAAAATATGGTGTTCAATATAAAGACACATCACTGAGAAAGAGGAGCAAAATTGAAAAGAAGTGGGGATGCAAAGAGTATGGCTCCACATCCATGAACTTTCAAAAAGTTTCAACTGTATGATTAGCTTGATTCAGAATCGGAAGCAGCAGCTGGTAAGCTACAAGGAAAAAAAAAGATTTCCCCAGTCATTTTGATCTTTTCATAAACAAAGGATCCAAGCAGAACCCTTTGATCCTGGCTGATCTAAGAAAAAGGGATGAAACGGTTTTAAACTAAGATCCTGCTCATTCCACCTTCCCTAATTTTATGGCATTGAAATGCAAAGAATAAACTGCACCTATTCCAGAAGCAATTTTACAAGTTTTCTTTCTTTCTAATGGATGATAAATCCATTAATGGTTTTCTCCATAATTAAAAAGGCCATATTAAGATCATTCATACAAAAGATCAATTGGTTATATAGTTCTGTCCAACTGGGAATACTAGAGGTTGAAATTATCTTTACTTTTTAACTTGAATTTATTAAAAAACTCAAATTCTGTCAAGGAGTATTTTTCAATGTTAAAACTTTGAGATTAATTCTCTTATTTGGAAATGCTACAATTCTTTTCAGTAGAGGCTAGAAATCTGGAAATATTTTTGCACTGGCCCTAAATTTGGTCAAATGACAAATCACTGTGAAACACAAAGTCACAGTTTGCATGAGATGAAGAACCAAAAGAAACTAGAAACTGCTCACGTGTATATTAAACTGTCTGAACAACCCAGTTTCCCCGAGGACACCGAAGCCTCCTGTACCTTCCAGTGCCGAGGCCGAACACGCAGCGCCCATCCCCGCGGAGCCCTGCCTGCCTCCTCCAGCCACAGCCATGGTCCCATCGTGACGCACCCAGTGCCCGCCAGCCCCCCGCCAGGAAGGACCGCTGCTGTCACACCACGAAGACAGGTCTGCATGCCACAAGATACCGATAACCTCCTGCTGGTGCGCAGGCTGGAAGGAGGAGCAAGATGTCTACATAAAGAAGTTTTCAAGGAGAATAAAGAAAGTAATACCATGGTTTCACTGCCTACCCCTGACAGCCCACTGAGCTCCTCACCGCAGAGACAGCAACTGCGTTATCAAAGGGAGCGATTTTCGCTAAACTGGGGTCAGCAAGTCCCTCGACGGAGTCTATACAGCGCTGTTTTATGAACATATGCAGAAAATAAAATTCCTAAACCCCCAGGATTCTTCTCATGGCCTCTGTTTTATAATTTTAAATTGATACAGAGCTCCTAACAGGTCCATCAGTTTTATTCCTGATCATTCAATTATCCATATAGTTTTTAAAAAGACACTTTTGCGATGTATTTTCCTCTCATATTATTTTTTGAAGCTATTTCACATAAGTGAGATAAAGGTCCCTTTTATAAACACTAGCTCTTTAGGTGTTAAACACAAGTAGTAAATCCACTTTGTCAAATTGCCCCATTTATAATATTTAATCTTCCTTCTGCAATCAGGAGAGCTGAAGCACACATTCAGAGTTCTTTCCTTTGACACAGTTCTTTTATTACTGTCTCCTTTCCTCACATAATGTCCCACAGCAGCTGTGCCATTATGATGATGCTTTCTCTCCTTTTTCCTTTTTTTTTTTTTTTTTCAAACAGCCTCTCTAGCACAAATAATTAAAACATGTATTTACCTTCCATCACTTGGCTGAGACTAAGTGCACATTTTGGGGGAAGGGGGGCAGTTGTTTGTTTCTTCTTATTTTATTTCTGAGCAGTGACATATTGATGTTTCGGATAATAAATCATTCCAATTTGTTCATCCCTGCCAACAATGGTTTTAATCTTCATTTACGACTTGCAAAGTCCGTTTTGTTAGAAGCATTTGATAAAATACTCAATTACCATTTTTTTTTTGCACTGCAGTTCAACTGCTGTGCTGATAAAAGGCTCTAGCTCTGAAGATAAACTGCAAATAATTCCTGAAGAACAAATGTCAGAGGCAGTTTACAATGAATGGGATTTTTTTTTTGAGCAGATTATTCTCCTACCAAAGTGACAGGGCAGCTCAATATTTATTTTGTTGAGAATGTCATTTAAATATTGGTTGACACCTGCTCCCTACAGTCAGCTCCTCGGCACATTATGCTTTCAAGGGGTTTAGAAGTGACGTTCCAGTTCTCTGCATCTAACAACATATTTCAGGGACTCAGTTTAAAGAGCAGAAATGGCAGCTTCAATACACACTCCGCAACTCCTTCCAGGTAAGTAAATAGAAATAATACTAAAATGTGCGTGCTTGCACCCATCTGCCTATTTAAGTAAGAATTCACAGAACAGATGTCTGAGAAAAAAATCTGGACCTAAGGAACAGCTTTGACATTTAACCCAAGACAATTCATTTCAGATGATTTTTTTTCCTTTCACTTCTGTTTGCGGGAAAGCAGGGATGCCGAGGTGCCCGTGCAACTCTTCCCCCATGGGTACGCTCTAGATGGCACTGCTCCCTGATGAAGCCAACTCACTGCTACAGCTCCTTGCAGCAAAGGGGGATTCCTCCTTCCCCTCGAGTTTTGAAGGTGAAATGTTTTGGACTGACAGCAGTTATTACCACATCACTGAGTTATCTGAAAATAAAAGGATCACTCATACATTATTTTCAGCTAATCAGTAGCTCTGTTCAGTCCTTTAAGAATCCAAGCATTCTTCTCCAACCAACCTACTGAAATGGGTGTGAAATACATGGGAAGGGGCAGGAGGGCGGCGCCGCACCAAGGGTGTACCTGGAACTTCCCAGGGAAGAGGTGCCTGTCTTCACACAGAAACTAATAATGAGCCATTTATCTTAATGAATTAAAGGAGTAATTATATCTTCTGTTTCAGGTTCTTAATCTGTTTTCAACTACCTTGGTTTATTTGTTACAATTCTGATTTTTTTTTTGTGCTCAATCAGTGCTTGTCTATGGGGATCCAGAGAACACGCTGACGCCTCCCCCTTTCATCACAAAAGACCTGAAAAGAAGCACAGAGGATTTACACAGGCTGTACTGCCAGGGAAGAGGACCAAAAATTAGCCATATATTTTAATTCAACACTGCTTGAAGTGTCTCAAATCCATTTAAAGGCCATAATCTGCTAAATTAGGTCAAAGACCTATCTTCACTTCAGAGACCTTTATACACTCTCACAACTTGAAGCAAGGAAAACGACACTGAAACAAAAAAATATGTTTTAAGTTAGTACATTCACAGTATCCAATACATGTGTGTGAGTTTCAGTAGTTATACAGCTAACGATTTATAAAGTGCCTCCCTCTACCAACCTACATATCCACATATAGGCAAATACAAAATGGGAGCAGGCAGAGAATTTCCCGAAGTTCTCGTCTCACCTATGAATACTTTGCTCTTCCCATCAGTAAAACAGAGAAAATTAAAACTTATGGATAGAAAAAAAAAAGATAAAGATGTTTTTATAGATAAAATAATACTTATTAACCTACCCTTAAAAATCACCAAAAATATTGGAGCTGCACTGTAATAAATGAAGAGAGCACATGTTCTGGGCACAAGCAGATATATCGACTTGAAGAAGCCAATATGAGCATACACTTAATTTTAAGCTCACATGCACAGAAGTCTGAAAATCAGATAATCCCAGGACACAGGCAGTATGATCCCTAGAACAAGATAGTGACTGATCTCCTGGCTTCCAGGGTTAACAGAACTGGGCAGGAACCATTATCTAATGACAATATGCGGTATTGTAGAGACAAGATGGAGTGCCAAACTTCAGTGTACGTGTATGTGCACGTGTACACCTGTATATGTATCTGTATATACATGCTTTAGAAACCTATTATTGCTTTTCACTAGCCTCTCAAAAGAGTATTGAGATTAATGAATCATTGGGTTTCAAAAACTCTCCTTTTTCCTCTTTGCTTTCTGAGCTCAATACAGACATCATTACTTCTCCGCCAGTATAGCGATTCTGTTCGTCATGCCTGAACCAACTACCGCACAGAGATTAAATACAATTTATATCCACATAAATCATTGAATAAATGAATCATGAAATTAATATGTAAATTGTGTGTTTAACCTCTATTTATACAGCACTGTCTGTCACCATGTAGTAAATCTAAAACTAATTGCAAATTCACAACTCTGCAAAAAGAACACCATGGTAAAAGCTTGACATATTTATTAACTAAATGTTGAACTACATTGAGTAAGTAATTAACAGTCATGCCAGAACAGGGAGAGGAAATTATATTTAAGCACAGATGTCACCTGTATGAAATGGCTCAAACTATTTTAGATTAGATTTTGATATTAATCAAAGAATACTCCTATTTAATTTTTGACAGACAAATCTGTTTCCATTTATTCAGGATTCCATTAAACACTCCGTTTTTAAACCTGAATGTCATGTCCATTCTCACTCTGATACGTTCCTTTTAATATGTCTTTTAAAAGAAAACGTGAAGAAGAAAAGACTCAAAAGGCAAGGTTAAATGGTAATAAAAATCTTTCCACAGTCTAGACAAAACCCCTCAATAGACCAGGAAAGTAATGTTCTATTAGTTTAAATTCTGCAATTAAGTTCTTTGATACATAAGGAATTGAACATAACCCTTAAAATGCTTTGGCTGATTTCATTCCTATGTATTTCCAGTCCTTTCTGATAAAGAAAAAGCACCTCCAATTGGACAATCACGGAAGCTCTCCAGCTGCTAGCATCAACGCAGAGATATTCCAAGTTTAATTCTGTTCTAAAATTGGAACCTATTTAAAAGACAACCAAAACGGATGTTATATGAAAGCACACATGCAAATATTTGTCTATAGCTCCTAACAGACTAGTCAGTAAGGTGCTAACCAAGAACAAAAGGGAAGGGAGACATTTACCTCCAGGCAGCTAAGATAGATAGGTCAGTTCCATGGCACAAGTGCAGCAATGCTCATCAGGAGCACCTGTTGCTGCCCAACTCATACTTGATTGTGAGATGCATAATATCAACCTGTTTTTCTTAAAATCTTGAAACTGAGAAGATCCCTTAAGAATCAGGAAAATTGGACTGGCCGTGTTTCACCTGCCCTCCTTTTTTACCTTCAACAGGTCAGTACTGGTAGCCTACGTATTCAACTCCCATGCAGGATGGGAGCACAAGGCAGGTTCATAACTGGGGAAAAATGAACCCGTGCTGAATATTAGAACAGCAAAGTGAAATCGATTACATAATAAATATGTACTTTAAAACACAGCAACTGGCCCAGTGGGCAAACCTGCTTTCTTAACAGGCATTATAAATTTGAAAAATACACCAAGTAAATTCCAGTGGATTAAAACGGAAAATGCACGCTGCGAGGGAAGCTAGCGTCTGACTCCTGGGCAGTAAATGGGTGAGATCCTGAAATAGCCACAACTAATGAGAACGCTCACAGAGGACTGTTTCCAGGCTCCCAGTAAAGATAAACTCAGGTAAGCAGATAAATTTTACTTCATATGGAATTTATAGACTTTAAGCTGTCCCCTCATGGCAAATTTATTTTGTACACAGCACTCCTCACGCTGTGCTTGATGAAGGTACATGAGCACTAGGATACCCATCTCACAACCAGCAAATCGGAGGCACAAAGAGATGAGGTGATTGGTCCAAGGTCACAACACGAATCATTTACAGGGCCAGCAACGAGACTTAAATTCCTTGACTCCTAGTTCTGGCAACCAGACCATGATGCCTTTAACTGTATTACAGCAAACTGCTCCTTGTGCCATCAATCTCTGATCCAGAAGCACTTTAAATCACTCGAGGATTATGACATTTTTATGGGAGGACAACACTTCATTACTAACCTGAAAACTTGGGGGGAAGAACAGGAAAACCTCCCAAAGCTGGCCAGAAAGGAACTGCAGAAGAAGGAAGACTGATCAGCTACGATGCAAGAGAGGCTGGCAAAGAGGTGAACAGAACAGGCTGGTTCTGCTTCATTTCCAGAGTTCTGCTTTGTTTCCCAAGTATGGGAACAACCAGCAGCTGTTCATAAGCTCAGAAGTTACACTAATGCTTGTAAAATAATTGTCTAAAAAGACACATCATAACAACTGCCAGTTACTATTCACTATCTCTTATCCACTTACCTGTTATGCCCAGTTTTAGCAGTTTCAGGCACACAGAGAAAAAAAAAATAGCCCATGGCCAAAGTTCTAGAGATGGAAGGAGCAGCGGGCAGAGAACAGTGGACAACGCACAGACAGCTTAGAAACTGAAAGTCCCAACAAACTACTGAAACCTTTCTGAATGATAAATCGATTGGTGCAATCAGTTATAACTTTCCAAAGTCAAGTCTTTTACAATATGCTAAATAAGATATCCATATATTTTCACAGTAGATAATTTCATTCGATTTAACTTAGAATACGGAATACAACAGAACTGCAGGAGAACGCGCACGCGCTTCCAGTCACCAAACTCTAGGTCACTCTTACAGGGTTTCGTTCTTGCACAGTTAACTCATGTTCCATGCAGCCTCAAGCAGGTTGCTTGTGAAAGCACGGCCTCGTCCCGCTGGGATGCTGCCTGATCTGAATGAAGTTGTCCTGTATTTCAGTACGACTTGAATGCTTCCTCCTCTCTTTTGCAGATAGGAACATGGAAAGCAAAATAAACCTGCCTGATCTGAATGAAGTTGTCCTGTATTTCAGTACGACTTGAATGCTTCCTCCTCTCTTTTGCAGGTAGAAACATGAAAGTAAAATAAACAACACAGTGCTGATTGGCTATGTTCATCAAGCTTAGCTTGTTCTTCTCCTCTGTTGACCAGATCAGAGAAAAAAAATCCACTTCCCTCCCCTCCCCCCAAAAAACAACCAAAAAAACCCCAAAGGTCACTGAGGACTGTAAGCATTAGTCTGGAGACAGACACTTGTGTACATCCAACACCTAACACAACTGAGCATCCTGCTGGGCACAGAAGGGATTCAAATGAGCTCTCATAATAAAGTCAGATCATACAGATTATACAAACAAGACAAAGTATGATGTAAAAACAAATATGTAGAGCAATAAATACAAATAAGAAAGTATCAAGGGAGGAACGAATGAGAAGGGGTACAAGAATCCAAAACACTAGGTGAGACAAAGGTAAGAACAGTCGATTAAGAGACTGGAACAGAAGCACTGGTATATATACCGTTCAGAGAAAGCAGCAAAACTTTTAACAAGTGAAGAAAAACCAACAAGGAAACATACCTGAAATCATTTAACAAGATGGGTAATAGCTAAGGGTGAGTTTCAACCTTGAACAGTGCTCCAAGCTCTTTCAGAGGCTCTCCCCTGCCTTCACCGAGGAGCAGATCATCTGCTACCCACTGGAAGCTGACAGCAAGTCACCAATGCAAGACGAGCGTAAAAAGCCAGATAGTTCCAGGTAACGAGAACTATCTAGGTAAAATAAGACTGGAGCTTCCTGTAAGGAACCAAGTATTAGTGCCTTTTTTCAGGACTCTGGCAAGACCCTTCCTGTAACAGCTTTAATCTGTATCACTCCTCCTCTCAGTCTCCGTTACAGTTTGTTTTTTTTCCTTTTAATCAACTACATTATTTTGTCTGGCCCAGTGTTTCGGATTTAGCAGTCTTAGGTGAATTACTGGCCTTATAACTTACTAATTTTCACCCCACTTCCATTACTCCAGTCCTTTGAGTCACCCATTGTCTTCTTTTAACCACCCTACGTATTGACAATACCTTCTGACACTTCTCATCAGCACACTGCATTGCCACACACCTACTCTTTGGGCCAGGGCAGTCATTAAAAACATTAACTAAGGTCAACCACAAAAAAATTACTGAAAACACAATCAGTAACTCTCCTCAAGTCTGATAATTTCAAATTACATCTTATATCCTTAAGACATTTTCCCCATTTTTACTGAGCTCTCCAGGAATTTCCTATAGTACGTGCTCTACAGAAGTCCAGACAGCAGAGGCAGCCTTCTCTATGTCTAGAAAACCAGTCATCTTATCAAACACAGCTATCAAGTCAGCTTAGCATGATCTACCCATGGAAACCCCATGGAAAACCACATTACCCTGTATCTAGCTATCCACTTTTCTGCCTGCTTTGACTTACATTTAAAACCAAATTATATCTCAAGTTCCCCTCACAAGTTAGATAAATTATTACACCTAAATTTCAATTTTTCTACTATGAAATATATTACCAACAGGCTACCTAAGCTTCATCAAAGCTCATATAAATTTGCCAAGATGAATTAATTTACGTTTGTGTATCTATCTTTATTTAGGAATAAGGAGGATCCAAAGTACTTGCTTACTAGGCTAACAAAAACCTAGCACTTCACCAGCTTTACCTGGGGGCAGGAGGGACTGGACACCCACCCCTCGCTCAGCCCTTATCGCAGTCTGAAGGCAACGACCAGCATCTCCTTTTCCCAGCTTTTTACTGGTGCGCAGGTGGCAGCTCCATGGGCTGTCACCACCTTGAGCTCGCTTCCCTCCCAGAAATTCAGAGCAGCCCATTGCTACTGCACCCAGATTAAAACCACCGCGGAGGGGCGAGGCGATGCCATAAAGCAGCTTGTTCCTCTCTGTGTGTAGGGAGAAGATCGGCACAGTGCAGTTTTTCAAATCACTAATGGGGCCGATACTGTTTCCACAAGAGATTTATGTTAAAGAGATAACTTTCCTCACTTTTCGTTTTCATTTCTGTTCCTTTTTCTAGCCGACATTTCATTCTGGGAAGGAGAAAGAGCTGCTCATTTCTGCGGCACGGAAGAACAATCTGAGATTTATAACATGTGAGGAACCCATCACGGTGATAGAGCAATCTTTCCACCAGACATCTCTCCATTACCGAAGCTGATGTCTCCCTGCCCTGATGCCACTTCTGGGCTGATCTGTCAGCCCCAACAGCAGGGCTAACAGCACTGCCATCTCGCACACACATTTTTCATCTTTATCTCACAGCCAGCTCTGTAGTTCTTCTTAAACAAACTCTTCAAATGCAGTTTCACCATTTTTATTTTTTTTTAAACAAACACATTTGAAAGAAACTGCACATTTTAAACAGTGCATCTTACGTGACTTTTTTTTCCAACTTATTTTATGATGAATTTATTTTAGTTTTTATGAAAGGAAATAATGGGTAAAGATGAAGGCTTCATTCCACCACGCTGACAACATATTGGGTGGAGAAATGGTTAGTTAATAACGTAAACTTGATGGATGTAAGCACAGCTGGTTGGGGAGCATCTTTTCAGTACCACTAATTTATACTTTGCCTTTATTTGGTGTTTTGGTTTATGATTTTGATTAGCCACTAGAATGAGCTCTCAATTGCTTTCTGCTAAACTGCTTAAAAGCAAAAAAAAAAAAATAAACCATGTGACCTATTAGATTTATACTACATTATCAGACTCAAAAATCAACACCCAGCCCTAAAGGTTGTCAGGTACCTTCAGCGCTCCAAGGAACAGGAAAAAGGGGAGGGAAAACCCATAAACCCTCCACAGTATTTGCTCATTAGCCATTTTCAAATCCTGCATCACACTAACGTCTTCCATTAATCTAGTTTACTTTCTGCATCTTAACTCAAGGTTTCACATAGAAAATATGTATTACTACTAGTATTAAAAGTCTGCTCCTTTCATTTCCTGCCCTCCCAACACTCCCTGAATTCATTATATATTTACTTATCAAAAAAGGCAAATACATTTTAAGGAAGAAAAAAAATGGCAGAAGAGAGTGGGAGATGCTTTCAAGAGTCATATATTAACACAGAGCTCTGCTCGCGTTCCTGAACAGACACTACACAAAGTCAGTATTTACCTCTTCTGTCAAAGCTGCTTTAGAGCTCTACTTTCTAGAACCACTTAGATTTTAAATTTAAAACCCAGACAGTTATAGAAGGCTTTCAGAAGCTTTTGTATTTTATCGAAAACACAGCAATCAAAAAAAAAAAAAAAAACCCACACCCCACACAAGCTCTTCTTTTTGTTGAAATCAACAAATAAAATTCCTGAAAGAAAGTTAAGGAAGTACGGGAACCTACTGTGGCTATCCAAACTCAAACAATCATTGCAGAATTAAAAATATATAATTGCGCTAAAACTAAAATTTCTACCTGTAAATAGTGATTTCTCATAAAAAACTTACAACACTGCAAACAGGCCTCGCTTTCCAAAGGTCTCGTCTCAACGCTTTTCATCCTACAGGTGCCCAACTGGATACCCCAAACTTTTTCTTTTCCTTAACAAAAGGGATTGGTGGCAACCTGTGACATTTCCAAGTCAGTTTTCCCAAACACAAAACACCGCAAATATTTCTAAAAACAAAATCTGGAAATATCTCTATTTCTACACACCTCAAACTTACTTTCTGAAATTGTTTTCCAACACAACATCCCCTAAGAAAAGGTCAGAGTATTCACCGTGGAAAGCCCACTTGAGAAGTCCTCAGCAACTGGAAAATTCATGTCACCATCCCTGGCAAGGTCCCACTGTGTGGTCAGAGCAGAATCTGTGAATCTGCCCTTTGCTGAAACTCAGTGGAAACACTTTCCAGCTTCAGCACAGATAAGCAAGTCAATCCCCTGATTCAAAGGCAGGCTGCTCTTGGATGATCTCTGAGGTCAACTGACACCCGTCTGGCTTTTACAATGACCATGTTATGATCAATGTTGCAGCCTCAAGTGTTAATGCTTCATCTACCTTTAAACACAAATGTAATAACCCAGAGAGATCAATAATCTCAGTTCCTTATTCTGTGCTAAATTACTGCAAATGCACTGTACTAACGAATCTCATCAGTGACATTAACACCATGGTCTACGAGTGCTACTGCTGAACGGTACGTCACGGCTGTCCTTACTTAGGAACTATCAAACTCCTACAAAAAGTACAGATCAACCAGAAGGCTACATCAGAAAAGTATTTTGGCAATACTGTTGATATTTGTACAAAACTCAACAATAAAATATCTGAAAAGCCTGAACGGCTGAGGACAGTGAGAACAGAAATAGCCTTTCACCTCGGAGTTATTGGTGTACAGCCCAGAGAACAGCTGCACTGGCAATACGGCACACAGCTTCAGGGAAACATGCGGCAATATCCCGGGATTTCTTGTTTCTGAACAAAAGACAATTGTATGAGGATCTGAAGTATACGAAGAAAAAAAGAGAAAGAGGCGGAGACCCTAATCCATAGACGACTTGCCTTTTTACCCCCAGATTTTACCAAATCAAAATGAAACTATCCATTGCTGTACAGTGCTACACCGCAGTGTGGTACCTCTGACTGTGGCACACTACCACAGCGGTTGTTTGATAGTCTGCAGAAAGCTTTTATTCATTTTTGTCTTTTTTAAAAGCACACAAGTATGAACTGGCGACAGTGTTCTTCCACCAGCTGCTCAGAACACCAGCGATGGCTTTCGGCTGCAATGACAACTGGAAGAGAGCGGTCTGGTTCAATGGGTCCCATGTCCTGCACTTACGAAGAACCAGGCTGGAAACTCAAGAAACCTAACTCATGAGCTACTCTTCTGATTTTCAACCAGCCCTCAGTATTTGTCACAGCTTCCCAAAGTCTTCGTTAAGCCTCATAAACATACACGCTAGTACTGCATTCTTCCCATAGCTAAATAATCTTAACAGGGTTTGCGTGTGCTGGAGCAGGGCGGGGGCGGTTTATAAAGAACAAAGCACATCTTTTTTTAAAGGGGGAAAAAAAGACACGTTTTAATATAACAATCTATTTTGCAGCCAACTCAACTAACTTCTGCAAGGAAAACATTTAGTCAGTATTAAAAAGCAGAAAGCACCTTACATTTTGATTAATTTGATACTCTTGTATTATGCATAAAGCCACTCATTCATTTTGCCCTGCAAACTATTCTTATCCCAGAACAGATACAATCAGAGCGAAGCACTGAAGAATTTTATTAAAGTAAACACAATCCCAGTGTAACATGCCCATTATGGAAATACACTTGCAGTCAGTAAAAAATGGGCCATTTCACACAGAGGTAATAAATATTTTCATGGACACACATCTACTGTTCTTTCAAAGTTTTAAATACATGACTATAAAAAGCTTTTCTTGGTGTCTAAGCAGGTCTCAGACACCTACCACATTTTGGACATCTAAAAAGCTTCCCAATTAGGAAAACTAGTACTAAGCAACGGCAGCAAGCCCACGTTCAGGCTTCTTACCAAGCCAACACAAAGCCAATCCCTCATTTTAGAGTCACATTCTGATACTTCCTACTGATGGTAAACATCTGCAAAAATACTTTACCTATTAACTTATTAGGAAAGGAAACACCTCCAAACAAAGCCAGGTGCAGCTATAAGTGTTTTCCAGTTATAGATGGGCAATGCCAAATAGCGATTTCACAGCAAGCCACCGGGTAGGAATTAATCCATCTCCTAAATCTGACGGATGAACTTCCTTAACACATGATAAAAATACAAGTGCTGCTTTCTATCAAAAATTGTGCAGCACTGTCAAGCTTGCGAAACACTCAGGCTACAACTCAGGACTCCTGCTTCTACTCCCCATGGCTCACAGGACAAATCCTAGAGTCACAGCATGGTTTGGGTGGGATGGGACCTGAAAGATCATCCAGTCCCACCCCCTGCCATGGGTAGGGACACCTCCCACTAGCCCAGGTTGCCCAAAGCCTCATCCAGCCTGGCCTTGAACCCCTCCAGGGATGGGGCATCCACAGTTTCCCTGGATCCAGCCAGGGCTCCAGCCTCCAGCACTGCACAGATGAGAGCTGGAAGCAGAGAAGCCCCTCTGGAGTGGGGACACAAAGTCCATGCCCTGGGACCGACAAGGAGAGCTGTGAAGCATCAGAGGTCCCAGCTTGTCAGGGAAAGCTGGGAGAGAGCTGGACTCAGCTCTGACGACTTCTCATGGACACTCGACTACGGAACGGCTTGAGAACTATGGGTTATCAGAAGCCTGAAAAATTAGGTTCCTAGACTCTGTGCTTTGCTTAATTGAATGGCAATAAAACCACTACTGTTAATCAACTTTTTTGGTTTGGAAAGTAACCAAGTTCTGTACTCTACACCCCCTAAACACCTCTGACTTCTTATTAACTCCTAATATTCTAAATCATCTGCAACTTCAGTTGATATTCCTACACTAATGTTTTAAACCTCCACAAAAGAATTAAAACCAAACACAAAAACCAGACCTTTCACATAACATGAACTAAATACTAGCCAACATCCACTTCCACATTATGAAGTCTAAAGCCTAGGCACAAATATTAAGAGATGCATTATGTATCTTTTCGGGTTCTAAATACGGTGGTACACACATACATACGCGCATGTGCACAAAACCAAAAATGATCTAATGCTTTCACCAACATTTCTGACCCTTCTTTACCTGTATTTTTGCAAATGCTGCCTTTGTGAAAAATGTACAAGAGTAATGAAATTCCTGGCTGAGGCTTTAATCTGTAGTCACTTCTATAACGGAGGGGTGGATCAGAGAGTAAAATTTGCCGTTATCGTACTGCTCATCTCCTGTGTTGACAATAGAAATCCTCCTGTTAGTTTTTCTTAGACAAACGTGACCCCAACCTGATATGACACTTTATTTTTTCAGCTGTGTAACAACAGTCTTAAACCAGGTGCTTTCTAAGCTGCGTTATCCCATCTTGGGGAAACTTTTGTGTTGCTATCAGCAAGCAAACACACTAAAAATTTTTTGCTGTTGTTTTGGCTGAATTTGTAGGTTTACAAGTGAAATACCATGTAACAGCTAGACATCTTCACATTTTCCCATTAATAAAAATATTTTACTACCTCACTGTTTTCACACTTTTAATTAAAATTCTTAAGTATGGATTTTCAGGCTTTTAAGGAAATATCAGTAACATTCCAGCATAAATTGAAAGCATTAATGTGCTTAAAATAATTGTTTTCCTTTTTAAAAAAATTGATCATTAGTGTTTTCTGGAGGTCTTTTGGTAGGGAATTTTTTGTTCTTGTTTTTATGTCTGCATATTCATCAGTCTAAAACAATTTTAGACCCCAGCCTCCTTGGTATTGTGTTTTAGTACTTGCTAGCACTACAATTTTGCACCATAGCCCTCGATTTATAGCCCTCATTTAGCCATCACGCTATTCAAAACCCTGACTTTAAATATCCGCCACACTGATATGAGTAACAAAAAGAGACAGAGTATAGCTATTGTGCCTTCAAAGAAAAGCAATAAACCATTCTGCTTGCTCTCCTTCATGTTCTTTAATTCATTTCATTTCATTTTAACTACCCAGAACAATTTCACCAGCCATTAGCCTGGAATGAAACCTTACAAAGGCTGATTGTTGTTATAAAGATGGGTCCCAGCACTCCCTCCCCCTCCTTTTCATAAGTTTTAGGACAAATAGGCTACTTCATAGCTACAGCTTTGTTTTTTAAAAAAAAAAAAAAAAAAATTTAGAATTCTTGTGAAGCAAAGGACAGAAAAACTGCTTCACATCCACATTCAAAAGACTCCACAACAACATCCAAAGCTGGGCTGGTCTGGCTCCGAGCCCTGCGCTGGGACCCCGTTAGAAGGAAAGGGACAAGGGCAAAATCTCTCGGGACACTTTCTACACGAGATGTACTGGAGCCCACCCTGTATGCAAACACTGATGTCCGTGCCCTCAAATCTTTAGGAAGGGATAGAGGGGGAAACACCAAATGCTCAAATGCACTACAGCCAACTCTAAATGTGAAAAAAAGTAAGAGCAGCACTTTTGCGAGCACATTTTTATATTTGCAGAAATAAACCTTCATGAGTGTCAACCCTTCTGACAGCCTACGCCAAGAGAACAACTGCACATTTTTGCCTTCACTGCATCCATGTTTGGAAAGCAATCTTAAAAAGAGGAAAAAAGCTATTTTTTCCCAATTTGAAAAGAACTGCACACCTTATATTTTAGCATCTTCATGGAAAGCTGTGAAGAAAAAATATTCATTCTAAAGAAGTGCTTAAGTGTTGGATTGATTCCTCCTTTTTCTCCCAAGCTATGGCATGTCAGCAGGTCTGGCCAGTCTTTCTGTTTAACGTGGGGGCCCTGAACCTCTAACAGCAACGCCTCAATTTAGAGAGTACATATATACAGCAACATCCCCAACAAAACACTCACGACCCTGTCCAACTCCCATGTATTTTTGATCCTACTCAACAAGCAGATCAGAGAAATCTTTTCCAACAACGTGTCAAACTGTCTGCGCAGACAACTCCCTCCTCGGTTCGTGTATTATGTGGTTTGTATTATTTTTATTCCTTGGTTTAAGTGTCACACTTGTCAAAAGAGCGAACACCACTTTTCCATAGTAACACGGTTTTGTGATGGAAGTTGTGAAACCTTCAGACTTACAGATATTTCCACAAATAGCCAGTATCTGCTCAAACGTTAACAACACGAGCTCATAAATCAAAGGAATGGATTTCTGTGTTTTCTTTTCTTGAAAGATAACAAAAACTGCTCCTGAAATTTGGACATTTTTTCCTCTTCCAAAAACAAAGTTTAACTATTCAACAGGCGTTTCTTTCATCATATCACAAAAAAAAAAAAACCTAAAAGAAATTCAAAGTAATGACACAAGCCAAAAATGACTTTTCATGTAGTGACAAAAAGCTTGGAACATGAGATTATGTTGAGTGTGAGAGTGTCTATAAACAGAGCTGCTTTATCCCATCTGAGCTGCTATCAGTGATGCCAATAATCAGAGTATTTTAAAGATGATCTCTGCTAAACGGCGTGTTTTACTATTCACTTCTAAATTATGTAAATGAACAACACATTAAACTACATTATATTAGAGGTGTGCTTGGTAAAACAGACTGACAAATAAACCCTAACACAATTAAAATTCATTTTCATATGAAGTAAATTTGTAGAAATCTATCAAAAAACCCCTAAATCAACATTCCCCTATTTGTCTTAAGTACGTGTCTTTTACGGACACTGTGAAGAGAACTGAAGCAGCTCTAACCAGTTATGCCATACACTTGTGTTCAGTCACAGCATCCCTCCCACGTTCCACCCTCCCTCCCAGAAGTCTGAACATTATTAATGTCAAGCTAAGCTTGAACCTGGATTTTCTTAAATAGTCATTTTAGGCTATCTCACGAGGCTGGGATGTGCCCTACAGTGGCGTTATCGATGCCCGACAGCGCAACCACCTATTTGATGAACAACTGCCCAGGCGGGGTCCATGCCAGCTTACATGACACCAGCCACGTACACAGCACCTGCGAGGAACTGCGAGCTCCACACCGAAACAAGGCCGATCACAATGGCAAGCACACAGGCACCCTTCTTCTCCACTGGCAGTTTGTGTCCCCTCAACACTACATTAGTGTCCCCAAGGCATGGCTTTTGTGTTTGTTTTAAATACAGACACATTTGAAGGTACAAGTGATCTTGCACGCCTCCATACAGCACCAAGAAAAACCACCAGCTGCAGGTGTCTACCTCTACGGAAGGTACACAAACACAACCTCTAACATTTAGAAACAGATGTCCCGTACTGGTAACAGGAGAACTGGAGCAGGGCTGCAAAGTCAAGGAAATATTCACCTTTGATCTCAAGGGAAGCAAGGAGGGAGCTCAAACCTGAGAGCAGACACACACAAACAGCTCTTCTGGTTTTGTACAGAGACATGTCTGATGAAACCCAACCTCCACAAGTATGGGTTAATGATGTAATTTATACGGAACTGGCTGTACTCTGCCTATATAATACTAGCACTACTTGCTGTATCACAGGCAAGTCTGCCAACAGAAGCATGTACTGCTTCTCAGTCTGAGATCAAAAGTTGCAACTACCGCAAGGCAGCTCCTCTCCCTATCCTTGGCAAGGTCACTATTCCCTTTGGATGATTAAAATCTGATCTTGTAATGATGAAGGAACTACAGTAAAATATTTCACATTCGACATTCTGTTGACTCTGCCATTAAATTTAGCTAAGCAGACTATACCTAATTTTATTAACTGTGCAAATAAAAACATTTTGAAGTTTTACAAAAGATCTACGCACAGAGCAATAAACCACAACAGGACACCAGGCACTGCTCGAAAGCAAGGAGCACTCCTGTGTCCTTCTCCACTACACCACACAGTCACCACCAATCTGACAAAGCCAGATTAGACAAATTCTGTTGTGCTAATAAAACCCCACAGACAACATGAGCTGTATTTGCTCCCTTCTACCCAACTACGGATTTGATAAGCCACCAGTGACTGCAGAGCCACACCAGAACTAGTTTTACATGCGACTGAAAGGACAGGTCAGCTCCTCAGTCTGGATCACACTGAGAGCAGGTGGCACCTTTCAGGTACTACCACACTGAATTAAGACATTTGTGCCTTATTATACCGTCATACAACCAAACAGCTAACACTGCAAGATTAACCACAACTTGTAAAGTACTGCTATACACATTTTTAAATGAACACTCAGTCTTCACCTGACATTTACTTAAATATCAGCTTTTCACCTCCATGCCCTTCACGTGCTGCAGCCCCCCCGCTCTGACCTCAGCATCATTTCAGCAGGATCAGTACTTCTCATTCCAACTACCTAAACTCTCACCACTCTCAGTGGGAGGAAAAACTGTTCGCTTCCAGCTTCAGTGTCTTCATAGACATGTTAAAGGGGAATACCACTCCATCCCACTGGATCAAGGGACCACCAGGAGTAACTGCCTGACACAGGCTGGCTGGTTACATCTGAAACAGCACTGTGCAACCCGTCGGGTAGTAACAATTACATGTTTTAACATCTCTAGCTTCAAGACACTTTGCATGTCTTAATTTCTGTTCTGAGGCTTCAACATTAATTAAACAAATGCAGTAACTCACTGTAATGGCTGTATGCAGCTGGCTGAGGCAGAGACAGGTTCGTAATCCGTCTTGCGCTGGGTGAGACCTCAGCATGTGTGAGCTAAATATTCCAAACTGCCAATCCTTTTTCTTCTTTCTCTAGATCGCTTTAAATGTATATATATAGAGATGTATATACGATTGCATATAAACATTAAAAAAAATAATCGAAATACAATGGAATACAGGTTCAAGTCACAGGAAAACAAACTTTTTTTAAGTAATTACTGTAATTCATAATAGAATCTTTATGTCCATTTACAGACTCTATGCAAATAAGATACTGCTACCAAAACATTAATATTCCAAATCTTTTTTATTATCTGCCTCACAGGCCCTCTACTGAGCCAGCTACATCCTGCACATTGTCACGTCACAACTGCAGAGGGGAATTCAAACTGCCAAGTTCACAGATCGTTCCAGGACTCTGCACAGCCTAGGAAACTGAACACTCACTATATATACACACATACAAAAACACCTCTGCTCCTAAGAAGGTCACCTTACATGGAACAGGTGGGGTTTAGCATTTTAACATACAGTATTTTTTGTGGGAGAAAAAAAAAAAAAAAAAAAGGTGAGTTTTGCTTCCTCAGAAGGCAATTTCTGGAGCACAGAACAGCACGATGCATCAGAGGGCTGCCAGGAAACTTCCTGTGGCAAGGAGCAACATGTGGTCATCTCAGCTTCATCCTACCTCCCACCAAAAAAATAAAATAAAAAAAAGAATACTCATTAAACACACACTCTGCCTCAGATGTTTGAGTTTGTACTTCCTCCTCACAAAGACAGCTCCTTGTTACACCCCACCGAGGGCCCTGGCATTCACAAGCTTCCCTCTCTTCACTGACAGCATCAGTAAATCCAGACAATGGAGCTGAAGGTATTAAAAGCTAATCACAGAGCGGCCACAAAGGGATGAAAGGGGAGTTAAGGCACCAACTCGCTTATACCAACAGCCTGGATCACAGGTATTGACGCAGAGTAAAACGGCTTTTACAGAAGTGTGGAATTCAGAAAAAAATCTTGGCTAATTTACAATGCCAACTTTATAAATAATTATTTTCATACACACAACTACCACCGAATTTTTCCTAGGAGCAAAAAAAAAATTCAGAAGCAAACTGTAACCTTAAAATCAGAACTACATTAATTATCTGTGAGAGGAGGAAAAAAGTAACAAAACTGGTCTAAACAAGCAGAGTTTCTATACAACAGCTTATTCGTCCCTTCCATCCTTGTTACTCACAGTGACACAAAACACAGACTGGCACTGGAGGAAAGCAGCAATGTGTCTTCTGGAGCATTGTTTCCTGGTTCAGCTTGGTCCCACAGAAGCTGCAAAGACCTCAAGTCTGCTAAATCTGTTCTATTTATTCTGCGTGTTAAGATGCTACATAAGAAGTGCTTTTAAATAAAACATTAAGTTTTAAAAATAGCATTGCAATTCCTTGAAACTGGGGGATGCAGTCATCTCCTGTTGCAATCAATGACAAAAATCCACTGCCTGAAGCAGGCGCGGGTCCCCACGCGAACAACAGCTGAGCTCGCAATCACTGGATGGAAACGCCCAAACCTTGGCTGAAACCCACACACAAGACATGCCTTAACTTGGTTAGTATCAGGCAAGTCCCACATAATATTCTGGAGCAGTATTTGCCTGACTTAAAGGATCATTAGGACATTTTGCAGGCCTGTGCTTCTCTGTAAATCACTCTTCACTGTGTCCATCCCTGCGTCCCACGGTGAGCGCGGACACTGACCAGGATCCAACCGACAGCCACGATAACTCCAGAACAGGAGACGTAGGAGCTTTGTGCGGTCTCCCGAACAGTAACATTTTCACAATATAGAGTTCAACATGAACTCTACGGCAAATCTGGGGACACAACTCCACCTCTTGAGCCCGTACCCAGCTCTTTATCTAATGTTCAGGTTGCTTTGCAAAACGTCCTGGAAATTCACGCAGCTCCCATCACGTTCAATGCACCTGCCAGTGACCACAGCTCCTCGCTGCTGTTATACCTGGCAGAGCAGCCCCTTCACACGAACACAGTCCATACTTTAATTGAAGAAGATCAAGTGTACCGTTGCCTACTTCAAGGAGGCTTTCCAAAGGTACAAAGCCATTCTTCATGCGCAAAGGCTGGAAGGCATCTAGTACAGGGACAGACAAAATACAAGCCAGCTTTATTCAATAATAAAATAAAAGCTGAGGGAAAAACAAACACCACCAAAGAAAACCAAACACATTGGCAAATTGAAATGGGACCCAAAATATTGCAGCCTTAATGCTGCATTAATCCTCTGTTAAACTACAAATGATACTGCAAGTGTTGACGCTCACCGAGAAACACTATTGCACCAACACCATGCTACACCTGAACCTCCTTCTTGGTGAATAAATAAAATAAATGGCATAAAAACCACCTCCCCTATGACCCTGCACTGTCCAAGCTCACTATTTAAGCTGTTGCATAAGCCTGAAATCTGCCATTTCCACTGACAAAATGTGCTACTGCCTTAATGCAGTCTCTGAACAAACCTAACCAGTCCCACAAAAGAGGTAGAGACTGTTGTGGTTGTTATCTTCTACACAAATATTCCGTTTTACGGGTGCTGAAGTATACTTAACTTGATTTAAAATAAGATTAGTTTTCTAAAAAGACCTGAAATCAGTAAATCTGTAAAACAGAACATGATTTAATACTCTTATCAGCTGCAGTTTGCTTAATTGCAATATTGAAGTCGTGAGCAGATCTGAAGTTGTCAGATGTGTTTAATTGAAACACTATCCCCAGAGCTAAACGCTGTGTTTTTGTAATAAGATACGTGTTATTCATAAACAGCTAACTGTTCCCCTTCCGTGGAAAAAACCCACAGAAGGGGGGAGTAAGGGAGCAAAACCACAGCACAGGGGAGAGGCGGAAGGGAGGTACTTGGTTTAAGGGGCTTGGGGTTTCTGGTGGGTTTGTTCGGGGTTTTTTTTTTTCTGCTTTTAGTCAAGTGATCTTTGTTTCTTTTGTTTTTTTCTAGTGTTTCAAGAAGTCTTCATATAAAAATGAAGGAACATTCTTCCTCTCTTCTTTCTTCCTAATTCTCCTCACCCTTCCTCTGTCTCCATTTCTAACTTAGTTTTGATTAATATGAAACACTCAAACAAAATTCAAGTCAGTCTAAGAACGACTAAAAACCAAACAAAAGCACTCTTTGAAAACATGTATTTCATGGGTTTAAAGCAATAAAAACCTCTCATAATCTTCTATTCCATTTCATTTGCAGGGTTGATGATGCTTTATTCCAGCCTACTTTATTGCCCAGCAGTCTGCCTTGGGTTCGTGCTACATGGCTCACTAAGGGCGATACTCTGCTGCGCACAAGTTTTGTAACTCCAGCCAGTATTAGCTGCCCACTAGCACACCGTGCAGACTTCGGCTATTTGCCCATTTCTTCCTTTCACCTCAGAAAATTCTGGTTAATTTGGCACAATGTTGCTAAAGGGTCTCCGTAGCCTTGGATCAAAACCTAGATGACATCTGCCTGCCGCCACCTATTCCGTTAGCTGGTGGTTCCCTGCTTCAGGAGATGAACCAACACTGAAACAGTTGGAACAGACTTTGGTGTAAATGAAATGGGTCAAACGAATAACGGTGTTTGGTTAGATACGACAGAACAGCCTCTTCATTTCCAGAAACTATCTTGATTGTAAAAACCAAATTAACAGCTTTCTCCATATTAAGAAACTTGTTGATAGGAAAGCAGTACAAAGGAAGCTGCTGGATAATAACATTTTTGTTGTGAAGCTCACAAAAGGAAAACAAAATAGGCCAGCTGCCTCCCTGATGCAGTACCTGCCTCCCCCGGCATCCGACAGTTATCACATATACTCACTGAAAACAACTTCTACAAAACACTGAGGTCAAATGGTTTTCTGGGTAGCTTTTATTTTAATATTTAATTAAGAACAAGTAGTATCTACAAACTGGAGAACACCTACAGCACCTGCACACAGTTCTGACACAGTTTACACAGAGACAACTTTGATTAATCCTGCTGTTAATATGCTGCGATGTGCAAGTGCAGCACAGAATTAAGAGCATAAGCACAAAAGCCAACTCTAAAATTCCCACTGCATGTGCAGATCAACAAGAAAAGTATATTCTGTGGGAGAAAAAGTAAAATAAGTGTATAAAAGTTATAGGTATGTGAACAACACTCTGCCTAATAAGAGTGTCCTAATAAAAACTGAACCTCAGACAAAACACTGTTTAAAATCATTAAGACAATATGCTTCCAAAAAAACCACCCCCCCCCCCAAAAAAAAAACACCCCTTTGATTCCTTGTAATTTTTTAGATTTTTTTCCCATTGGTAGCCTGTAAGGAAAATCAGAACAGTAAAAGCAAAACATGCGGGATGAGATATGCAGCTGAAAAGCTGAACAACCCAGTAATACATTCCTGGATAATTTGACTTTTTGTTATTTGCCTTAAGATCTCTACTGCAAAAGTTCTACCCAACATCATACTCTTGCTAGCAATGATCTGCACCAAAATTAGTCTCTCTCAAGTAGGAAGTGTAGCATGCACGACAATCTCGATGAAAGAGGCAATTAACAACTGCTACGAAAAATAATTATACATGAAGATGGCTTGAAAGACAATACCCTATCTAAAATGACCTCACTGTATTCATAGCACTGATAAAACAGTTTTCCTTCAGAAAAATGCCGCTTTTTTTATTCATCAAAAGAGAAAAGCCCCAAGGTCACCTGCCAATAACAGAACAAACCCTCAGTAAATCACAGTGCTTCACAAATAAATTCCTCATCAGTAATTAAAACCAGGCCTCTCTGGCCCTGTGTTATCAGCTCATCAAATTCATTGCTCATCTAGAATAACAGATCCACATCTGCAGTCATTACAGCATGCCAGATAAATCAATCCTCTCAATGATGCTTTGAGCCATCTCTGCTCCCTTTTAACCAGCCCGATATTTATTTCCCCCTGACACTTCTGACATTCTATTTACTGTAGGCAAATGGAACTCATACGGCACCTTGTAATGGCTTTACCAAACCCCATTGTGGGGCATATCTTCGAAGACTGATGGTCGCAATAAACAAGGTTTTATGGTGTAAGTGTGAGCTTCCAACTTCTTTTTTTCCCAGGAATTTGACTTCTGCAGTGAAGGAGGTTTATTACATTTGATTGCAGGTGGAAAAAGCTATATCCACGCAGAGACCCGTCAGCTAAAAGCGAGCAGAAAACTTCTGAAATAATATTATCTTTGTAATTTTATTTTCACATTGATAACAATACAGACTAAAGCGTCTCCCCGTCAGGACTTGGAAAGCAAGCCCATAGTTTATCATTCCACCTCCGCCCTCCCTCCCACCAAATCAAACACCCGTCTCCTCTGGTAAACTTCCAAAAAGCTACAAGAGCAATCGATAATTACTACATCCATACAGAGTACAGACCAAGCCCTTCCAGTGCTGTTGTCTACATTCAAATTTGAATTGGGTGTGTTTAAGTAGATACACGTAGATTAACGTAAGGGGTCAATCGTCTTTTCTGTGGCATCTGAGCCCACTGAAAATCTCGGGTTTCCTAAATTTACTGCAGAATTCAAAACTTTTCACTGTTCGGCACATTCTCTGATAACAAGTGTTAGGTTGTTGGCTTCAAAATAAGAACATAAATTGTTTCCTTGAGAGTGAAACAAACAGCACAAAAATTACTTTTCAGCATAAATTTTGATTGTTTGTTTATTTTGATTGTTCATTTAAGAAAAGAAAAACAATTTTAAAATCTGAAGGAGTCTCCCAGAATCCAACATGTGTTAACAGCTCTGAGAATTTCAGCAATTTGTAGAAGATACACCTCCTCTTATATGCAAGTGGTGTGCTTACATGTACATATGTACATTTATACAGCATATGCCTAAAAGCATATGCTATCCATCCAGCACCCTCGCTTCTGTACTAGAAATCCATACTTTCTGTTCTACAGAGAGAATCATACTATGTATAATTATCAAACCACATTTCTAGCGTAGGAGAGAAGCGAGTGAAGAAAGGCAGCCCAGTTTACCCCAGTAAGCCAACGTACTGCAACTGGATCAGTGTTGCCCTGCACAAACCATCCTCCAGGACGAGCAGCACTCCGCACCACGCTGGTGCGTGCAATGCCTGTAATTATGCATGGCTCAAAATTGACTCGCATTAAATTACTGTCACAGTGTTACTGGACCTCTCCTTTAGCATATATTAAAATTTTATTTCTGTTTGTCAACAACGCCCCACTCACAAAAACACAACAAGACTGCTAAGTCCTTTTTCGGCAACAAAAATAAAGTTCAAGCCTAGAGGAGGCTATGAATTCTCAGATCCTCTTTTCAACACTGATTCAAAAATGACAGGATATAGTCTTTTCCTTAATGAAAAATCTATATTTATCACTCTATTGTTCTTGTGTACTGATCCTACTGCTCTCTGAGGCCAAAGTTTGAATATATTGGATTCTGAAATAATAGCCCAAGGCTCTGAGATGCTGGGTCATGATACATAAGTGATGAGAGGGTTGTTCCCTATTTCTCTGCTTCTCGCCACAAAAAGAAAACACAAATTTCAGGTTGAAAATCTCCAGAAGCCTAGATTATTTGTAGAGTGTAAATTATGGAGGGATATTCACAGAACTAAAAACAATAAAATCAGAACATACTGAGAAAGATCAACTGCCTGTTCTAAGAATGAACAAGTGAATTGTTGCCTTAACTGCATGAAGTAAAATCCTATTTTTACCTAACCATAGATGTGGCAAGCTCAATTTGTTTGGCTTTTTATCTTAATTTCAACTGAGTTTGCATGTAATAAAGCATCAAAATATTTTAAAACCCTAATTCAGGAGAAAGATTCAGGGACTGAATTTACTAATCTGTTATAATTCACACTGAAATTCTTAAGTATAGCAGAGGTCGAAAAAGAAGAAACCCCCAGCTATAGTCTGTTAGTACTAGGAGATAAAGAAAGCAAACACTTTTTTTTTTCTTTACTTATAGAAAAATTTAAGGCTGTTATGATGAAAACATAAGGGGGAAAAACAGGAAAGCATTTTTCACCTTCATCCCATAGTAAGACAAAGTTGCTATTATATAGGTTTTTGTGACGCTACAACTTCTACACCCCTGTATTTTTCAGTGTATGAGGAAGAGCTGCTTCTCCAGGCTTTTTTTCTTGGATGTGTCCAAGTTTGCTCTGACCTCCAGTGACTCTGGCTTAAGTTTTCAAAATCAGCCACTGCAACACACGTCTTGCCCTGATATCCACTAGAATTCCACGTGAACCTGGGATGTCTGATCTTCAGGCTTTTTGTCAAGCACCTGAAAATTAAGATCTGAGATTTATGAACTCCTTCACCAGTTTAACAAACATTATCCAGTGAGAATTAACTCCTCAGGGAAATCCTGAGGTTCCACAACACTAAGTACCATAGAAATGCAAATAAAACTTTGTTAACGCTTAATGAACGTTCTTTTTAAAAAGTTTAATTTATATTATGAATTATACATACATAGCATAAATATTGCATATATATATAAA
>NW_010133597.1:52075-81439 GCF_000699245.1 Pterocles gutturalis | reverse complement strand
ACTGAAGTCAAGATAGACCACATCTACTGAAATTTAGTTAGAAGTTTCAGTATTTCTCCCCCTTAACTTATACTTCTAGTATAATTTCCCTCAAGGTCATGATAACTTCTAATACTTAAAACTACAGGTTGCTGAAAGCCAGCACGCAAACAGACTCCAGTGCAAGAAGGCAGTCCTTACCACTTTCATTTGTGACCTGCCCAGGTACTGTTCTTTATCTATAAGCAATTTCATTACACTGCAGGTAAAAAATAATCTCAGAGGAGCAGAAATTATCCTTGCTGTTTAATTGTTTGCAGTAACAGACAATGTACTTGAAGGAGAATTTCATCACAATTTTATTGGAAAAATTTGCAGGAAGTGAAAGGTAGTGTTCACAATGCCTGCGATATATATTGCCATAGTAAACAGTGAGGCTGGAAATAATCTAATCTTTTTTCTTTTTTTTTTTTTTTTTTTTTTTTTTTTCTTTTTTACCCTGTCCCCTCTACCCTCCTCCCCCTTGTATTTTAAAGTTTGTTTCTGTTGGGTATGCTGCATTGCCATTGTTTTGGTTCATGTTACCGGGCAGCATTATTTACTGTAGAGTTACTGACTTCTTGTTAACACTTCCAATCAGGAAATTACCTGCCACTGTGGTGCTGTAAGTAGTTATTGCTCGGTGTTGTCTTTCCGAGACTTATTGTACTATTTAGGTACATCCTTCTGGTGCATCTGACTATTCTTTGACAAATAAAGACCAAAGCTTTGATCTAATACAGTGAAAATAGCCTTCATGTGATAGTCAGTAACATTCCTCGGCATCATGCATGAAAGATTACTTTGGTTGCCATAGTGATATTGGCATAATTTGTCTCTAAAAGCTGACAATTTTTTTTTCTCAAGCTCTTTAAATGTTTGATTGAAAGACACTGACAACTATTTGATATTGATCAACGAGTGATTGAACGCCTGTTGCCAGCAGTAGCATTGAATCATTTGCTAAAATGTACTTTAATGCACAGACTCAAGTGCTTTAGTTTTTTGACCATCTCCTTATCATTTACTTTTCTTTTCCTTTTTCTTTTTCCTTTTTTTTTTTTTTTTTTAAATAATAAGAATGGCTTTAGTGACTCAGTAGAACAATGATGTTACAGCTTTCTTGTTTTGAGACTGCTGATGGAGATTGGCCACTCAGGTCATCCTGTGATGGTTGAAATAATCCTTCAAATAGCAGAAATATTTCTTTGTAGTATGTCACATGGTGCATTATTATTCCAGAGTTCCAGCTGTTGACATTTTTGGAAAAGGAATCTAACTTGCTGGAGTCCTTTGCCCTACCCTTTTCAAGATAGTATGTCGTTCACACTCAGATTTTTCCTCTCCTGCAAATGTGTCTCTTTTCCAGTGCCCAGCAGGACTATGATTAATCGGTCAAGAAATGCTCAGTTGAGATTTCAGCAAGTGAAAGGGGCAGCATCTGTCTTGTCACTTTCCTCAGGGATAAAAAAAAAAGGATTGTTGCTCTGATGGACTGAAATTGTACTTTCTCTTAAATATATTCATGTCTTTCTGCATAACTCTTCAGCAGCTCTTTCTGAAGATGGTGATATCAGTCAGTTGTATGATGTTAGGATTTCCCACTACATGGAATTTCTTCCTTCTCAAGCGTTTCAATGCAAAACCATTATTTTTCTCCAGGGTCTGTTCCAGTGCCTCGGATTTGTTGGTGTCCGCCAGCTCCTTCTTCACTTGTGATTTAGTGGAGATGTATAGTTCATGTAAAATGGTAGTTAATGTTATAAAGTAGCAGAGAAAGGAGGCTCCTCTAGCTAAGGAGAAATATTATCGCAACTCTTTTTTGCTCCTATTTATGAGAGAAATCACACTTCTTGAGGGTACCATTGCATTTCACCACAGTAATTCCTTTTGCTTTACTGATGAAAGACTTTCCCCTACTCCGCTCAGGTTGTAGTGTTTGTGTATATGGTTAGGAAGTAGTTGTTTGGTTTTTTTGTGTTTTGGTTTTTTTTTTTTTTTCTTGGATCTAGAGCTTATTCCTGGCTTACTGCTAACATACCAAACTTGTGTCTGTGTCTGGTCTTCTGGTATGTGCTACATTGGACTCTGCTGAGAGTTGGTTAGCAGTAAGAGGCTGCTGTTTCTCAGTGAGCCTCCTGTTTCTAACTGACTGTGTGAGTGTTTCTTTCTGGTCCAGAGCACGTTCACTCAGTGTGAAGTGCAAGTTCAGCTGGAAGCTACAATTGTCTTCCTTCCACTGTACTCTTTTGCAAATGCTCACATTCCTCACTAATGAGGGAGAAACACCGCAGGATACTAACACGGGTGGAGGATTCTGGTGGGTGGTTGAGTTCTCTGTGTGTCTGTCTGTCTCTCTCGGGCTGTTTCAGAGGGCTACTGACATTTATAGTGTTAGTGCTCTGCTACCTATATAGTTCCTGGTTCATCCTAGTTATGTGTTTTTCATGTAAAAAATAGTTTTATTTCAACAACTTAGTAGTATAGTTATAGAGGGTTTCTATAGTATAGAAATTATACATAAGCAAAAGATTCTCCACAGCTGCAGCTATCAACAAAACAGATGGAGATGATAAATATGCATGACCCCATACTAAGCTGCAAGCCTATGTTAGCCTAAATAGGCCTGTGGCAAGGCTTTGTAAATGTTATAGCTGCTTGCATCAGTGTTTACAGCTGCAACATCAGTGGAAGTGGTTCTCGGTGACCTTTATTCACTGCTGCTTAAGTATGTGCTAGGCTCAAGAGTAGCTCTTCAAGAACTGAGCTCCCCATGATAATACATGAGAAATAATAGAGAAACTAGGCAGCAGTATGTCTGGAGTGACTAGTATTTACTTGCACTGAATCTGTGGCATCTTCCATCTGAATTAGTCTGAACTTTTTCAGCTATTGTCATAGGAAAAGAGAGGCAAACACAGCAAAACTAATTAATTTTAAAATAAGATAACACTCATACAGAGAACTGTTACAGAACACAATTTCAAGTAACAACACGAATTCTTAAAGATGTTCTTCTGAGTTGCTGTTTGTTGGCTTGTTTGGTTTTTTGTTTTTGTTTTTTCCCTAAAGCTTTGCAAATCAAAGAAAGTGTACAGGTATTTTCTTGAGTCTTTAGATAGAATTTTTTCTTTTAAGAAGTTTGTTATTTATAGTATATGACACAAGGGATTTCTTGCTGGTTTCTGGCCTTCAAGTGCTAATGCAAAAATAATGCTTAATAAAAGAGGTCTGTCTATACCCTTTTTCACTGTCCCTGGCCACCTCTCTCTCACAAGAGTTCACTCTTCCTTCTCTCAGTGACTCAGTAAAGTTTTAGAATCTGCATCTTGGAAATTTAAATATGAGCAAAATAGGCTCTGTCATCTCACTCAAAAGTTATAAAGTGCATACAGGGTTCCATGGAGAGACCTTCTACAGTCTGATGTTTACTGCTTTAAATAGGTCTGTGGCTACTCTCCTTGTCCCTTCTTTTTTTTAGAAAAACCCATGTTCAAAAACTCAAAATAGAAGAAAATAACTGACTTTGAACTTTCTGTTGATCTATGCTTTTTAAATTTACATGTCTGGAGTATTATATATTTGCAGTATGATTTGCCTATTCATGGAACATAATATCTAAGACATCTCAAAGTGATTTCTCAGTTTGTGTAGCTTAAAAATAATTACTTCCAAATTAATAACCAGTGATATTAAGTAATATATAATATTAGGTATAATATTAGCAATATAAGGATATCTGCTTTTAAAAATTTCATAAAACATGTGACCTCAAAATAAAAAAGCTACACTTATTTAAGATACAGAGAGCATAGTTTATGTGGAACTCATTTACCACCCCATTAAGTCAGGTTAGGTGGGTATCTACTGTGTTTTTGAGGTATGCCCTTTATATCACCATCATGGGGCAGAGAAGCATAACCATTTCTGCTGAAAAGGAAAGCGGGAATCACTCTAAAAAGACTACAGATTTGGCTGCATTAAAATTGTCAGGTGGACCCAGTAAGGACACAGAAGTGTTAGCACAGATGACAGCACGATAAACTGAAAGTGTGATATACTTATTCAGAAGTAAACTAGACATAAATGGGTCTGACCTGGTGGTTTTTTTTAAGGTTAAGAGTTAAATGCATTATCTCAGCAGTCATTGCTCTAATGTTGCCAAATAGGTCAATATGGACATGGCTGTAGTACTTGTGAAACGTCTAGATTGGCAAGTCTGGCTTGGCAAGTTGGTACTCAGAAGCAGTACTTCTGCAACTCAAACTAGTACCATCAGCCACAGGTGATCAGTATTCCTTTATGATCAAAATATGTTTCCTTTTTAGAAAGCAAAATATATTTTTACTGTTAATGTTGTTGTTAATCTGATATTGACAACCTCTGTTGGTGTTAGCTTTTCAACAAAGACTGAAATAAGAAACAAGTGGTTCTTGGAGTGTCGTCAAACAAAAAGATGACTTTACACCATTCATGAGACATCCCTGTTTCTGATTTGTCTTGCATATATCACGTTTTCTAATGTCATACTGAAAGGATCACAGAAGAAATACTGTAATTTGTTTTGCTTCTGACTTCTGTTTGGTGATTTCTGGAATTATAACATTATCCTGTGTGTTCAGTGGTTGTGTTTGAACACTGAAGAACTGAATACAAATTCAGCACAAGGATAGGTTTAATATTCAGTTGTTTTAGCTCCACTGCAATATAAAGTACTTAATTTCTGGAAGACTAAATTCACTACTTATTCTACAGGTTGTGGGGTTTTGTTTGGTTGGTTTTTTTTAAGAAATAAAATGTGTTTTCTAACTGATCCTTCTTGAGTTTGGTTTGGTTTTTTTTAACATGCTTTTGGTTGCATGGCAGTATTTTGAAATTGCTCCTTTCTTTGAACAGAGGAGTAAAGAAAGCTGCTTAATTCAGTGTTGTGTTTAGTTTGCTTCAGTTGCCTGCTTGAAGATTTTTTTTATAGTAATAATTTCAAAAGTTAGGAAATTAAAATCTTAATGATTTATTGCCCTTCTAATTTTAATCTTATTTGTGCCTTAAGTTTATTCCTTCTTGGTTGAAGTTAAAAAGGAAAAAATAAATTTACCAGGTATCAGAATGGGTAATCACAGTGATAAGTATTTAAAATTAAGAGCTATTACTCAAAATTGCAAAAATGTAGTAAATTCAGTTAAAACAACTTAATGATGTTCTGTAAGGGGTATCTTAGTGTTTGTATTATTAGCTAATAAAAATGTCATCTTAAATACTGGATCACTAGGGAAACAATTAAAACCTAATCCAATAAACAGCTCAGTATGTTTGCTTATAATTCCTAAGTAATTTAATTTGGCTGACCATATAATATTATTGCAGTTAAGAATTGTGATTTCAAGGTAATTAAAGTAAAACGTAACACTTCTTCATTCCATCAGAGACCTGAAATATTTTCAAACATTCTAGTCTTTGACAAATAACCTTGTGTAAAAGGAAAGACTATGTACAGTAAGTGCTCTCAACAGAAAGTGGTATCTGTTACAGACATCTATCTTCAATAGAAACTTTCAAAAATAGTAAAAAAAAGTATTTAATTGCATGACTAATCATGATACTAATTTTCCCCCTCTTATTACGCTTCTGAGATGAACTCTGGATTTTTTGAGTACAAGTTATTTTTGTTGACCTTTTAAATTATTTTAATTAAAGTCTTTCTTCAGCATGAGGAAGTGCTATGTAGCATAAGCCTTTTCTTCATTAAATAATCTTAGAATAGCTTAATGTGTCTGATAATTCATAGGTTTTTCTGCAATATGCTGCTGTTTGTTAGCCTATCATTGAATATTTTATGGATACTCCAGAGGTTCTAATTCCTCTTTGAGTTATCACCATACCATCAATCCAACAGACAATATTAACTTAATTAAAATACTCAGCTCCTGCATGCGCTACCTGTGAATCATAAGTAAATGTGCATAGTTCATAGGAAAATACACCTATTGAATCAAGAGTACTTTGAATTACCTAGTAATACTGAAAAATTGCAGGCTACAAGAAGAGCAGATTTGGAAATCAGTGGTTTGGCAAATGATTAAAAGCCATAGCTAGAAAGAAAGGTCTGGAGAGACTGAATAACCCACACAAAGTTCAGTTGAAATCTGTAGCATGGGCTGCCCAAGCAAGTCTTTGTTGATACAGAGATGGGGGGTTGAGCTTGTGTGCAGATCTTGCATCCTACCAAATTTCAGAAGTCACTAAGCTGTAGTTCATCTCGCTGGTTTCAGCTTCAAAACCATGTTTGTGTGTAACTGTCATTATACATTCTTAAATGACTAATCTAATATTAGATAGTAAACAGTCAGTTCACCACTTTGCAAGACAGCTGAGATAATGAATGAATTTGGATCTTTACAACAAAAATGTTTTCTCAAATAACAGGCTGAGAAAAAGCAAAACAAATAAGGATTTGTTATACAGCACTTCACCACAGTGAGTAGGTAGTTAAAACAATGGACACAAATTTGAATCAGCAAATATAGCTGTTGTGACAGATTTCTCATACTTATTTTCCTAAAATTCTACATTTAAAATCTATTAGCAGGAAACTCAGAAATAAAAACTAGATCATACTGAGTGACTCATTTCCAGCCTGGTTCAGTAGTAACAGAAATACGTATACATAAATATTTTAAGTTATGTGTGCTGAACTAGAAACAAAGTCTCCTGGTTGTCTCACAAAATGAGACACCAAAATAATAACTGAAATGTTTGATCACTAAAAGAAGACGTTTCTTATTTCGATATTGTAATTCTAATTTTATTAATGCTGGTCCCCCTTTTATAACAATTTTTTTTTTAAGAACAATACTTTGTTTTGAAAATATCCAGTTGGAAGTTTTTGACCTTTCATAAATTTGATCCAAAAATATCTATCACTGGATGAAGGAATGAGTAATCGGGGCTCTGTCAAAATTCCGCTCTTTTTTCAGTAAGCGGGTCTAAGTCTATTATTTGGAATAACATTTACGCATAGTTCTCTGCATTCAACTTCCTGGCAACGGTGTGCTGCACCAGGTGACTAACACTGTACTGAACTTAAACCTGCTTCTCTGTGGATGCCCAGCACCTCCAGCCTTTCTGTGTTTTCATTATTATTCTGGTGGGCAGTCCTTCATTTCTTAAATACTGTCCTGGTTTTTTGCTTGGACATAGTCAACTTTCTTCATAGTAGCTAGTGAGAGGCTATGTTTTGGATTTCAGCTGAGCAGAAGGCTGATAACATACTGATGTTTATAGTTGCTGTAAGGACAGTCAAGGACTTTCAGCATCTCTGCTGTGCCAGTGTCTACAGGTGCAGGAGAAGCTGGGAGGGAGCACAGCCCCAATTACTAGCCTAGGAATCAACCTTAGGTTTAGGATTGAGACCTAAATTGGCCAATAGGATATTCCATATCATGCACATCATGCTCAGTATATAGAAGAGTATCTGTCTGGAAGTTTGCTATCCCTCTTTCTCAGGGTCGTCTCTTGGTCAGCTCTCAGTCTCTTGGACATTCGGGCCCTTATCTTTCCAGGATTGTGGTTTCAGGACTCTCTCTGCTCTGGGATACTTAGCCAAGAACAGGCTGAGCCTTGGTCATTGGATAGTGAGCAGTATCGCTGTGTATCACTCATTTGTATATTTTATATATTTTTTTCATCATTGTTTTTATTTTCAATTTTATTGTAGCTTAGTTATTAAATTGTTCTTATCTCAACCCACGAGTCTCTCTTCCTTTTACCCCACTAATTATCTTCCCCATCCAGGGAGGGGAGAGGGTGAGTGAGTCACTGTATGGTGTTTGCAGGGAACTGAATTCAAAACCACATTAAATATGTAAGGTTTTAAGGAGATTGCATGTAAGTGATACAACCCAGGAAACCAGTTTATTCTGCTTTTTTCAGTGAATCTTTTTTCAAGAAAACTTAGTCTCTTATTTTGTTTCTAATAATTTGGTCTTTGTTGTTTGAAGTCGACTGCCTGCTATTACCAGAAATTATATTTTTTGACAGCTTTTCCTTAACAGGAAATGGATTACGATTCTGCTGGCAGTATTGTTTTGGCTTTTAAATATCAGTGTTATCAATTCTTTGAGGTGCCTGGTGGTGCTTATGGATGATCAAATCTGTATGGGATGGTGTTCTGCTCCTCAGACTTTCCTGCCCTTCTGAACCTTTTCTGCCTGGAAGGAAGAAGGCTGTAAATGTAAACTTGGTATAAGCATGTTTCTATTATAGGCTTGTCAATAGTTTACAAACTTGTTTGCCACAGTTGAACTGATTAGTTGAGCATGTGCTGATGTAACCTGCCTAAGTGTAAACAAAAAGGTATATAAAGTGATGGGAACTTATTTTTTTCTCAGTATTTAAGGCACAGGGGGTCCCCAACTTTAGCCTTACTGGGAAGGAAGGAGTCACTATGAGAGCAATTCTAAACAGATTTTTGGATGGAATTTTTATGAGCTGTTTTCCATCTTGTTTTGCAAGGTTTGTATTTGATTTTTAAGTAGTGTATTAAATTACATTTCCATTGAGAATACATTTTTGACCCTTTGAAATGAGATGTTTTAAGTATCCAGAACTTGATCAGCTGTATTCAGACAACCCCAGGAATCTGCTGCCCCACTCCAGTTTAAGTAAATCTGAAGTCTTACAAGATTCACAGCCTGTGTGTTCACTTCTTTATGATTCCTGCCACAAATTTCACCAGATTCCAGAAACTAGAAAATTTTGAAACCGTTCATCCATTAATGATTCCTGATAGCCAAGTAAATTCAAGCAATAAGCAGCTGTCTTCTAGGAAATCAGAGTTCTGCAATAATCACACACTGAGAACAAGTGCTTCATAAGTCCTTTGCACATGTAGCTTCTTCATCACTTTAATTGCTTTTTTTTTCCTCCCTTCTGCTGTTTCTTTGCTTCTTAGTATCTTTGATTACTCCATCTTGGTTGATACATTGATAACGAAGTCAAAGCAGTGAGAAACATGTCTTGCTGACATGTAAGGACTTTGACATAAGAACAAGCCAATCCCCATTTCTTGTTCAGCATGTGAACAACAGCTGGGCTCATGCTGGAGATGAGTCTGAGAAGCCTGTAGCTCTCCTGTTGACAATGCCAGACACAGGGCAAGCTCATAGCCCAAGGATCAGAGGAACATTTCTGTAGAATGCCACCTTCCACTCCCAGCAAGAGAGATGACACTGACTGAGCTCCCAAACTCACAGTGGGGCCAAGCCAAAAGAACCACTGACCTTTCACGTGCCATAGGCTAGCTGAGGAATAATAGCAGCTCTTCTGGCTAATAAAGCATTTCTAAGAGTGCTTATTGGACACAGTGTGCAGTGAGGGTGTGGTTACCTTCTTCATCTAACCTTCTACAGGGTTTCTGTAGTGTTTTTTCCGTCAGAAAATAATGAACAGACTCTTGCATGTGGGTGTGTGTGGAACACCTGTGCCAGTTCCTCTGTGGCCTTCCTACCATTTTTATCTGTTTTCCTCATCCCATACAAATATGTCTGTGTCTGTGAAAGTGTGCATATGCAATTAGAGAGTAGTCTACAGATCACTCAAAAAATTCTGATTTATGAAAGAGAATACTTTGTTTCTGAGTTAGTAAGATCTATTAGGTGTTATAGACCCTTGAGTGTTGTATTACTTATAGTTTTATCACTAGTATCATTTTACTATCTCAGTTAGATATTCGTTCACCCCGAACCTTCAGTACGTGCTCTACAAGATTCTGCACACACAACACTCAACTGTGTGAGCAAGTAAGTTCATTATGGGCAAGTCCCTGGCAACTGCAAGATATTGTGAAACAAGCATTTTCAGGTTCACATACTAGCTGTTTTTCCTGTGCATTTGTTTTGCAAAGACAATGCTGATGAGAAGCACTTGCTGTTTGGTCCTACTGTATCACATTCTGTAATGATAAATGTGTTTTGAATAAAACAATATTAGGTCCATAAAAAGAAATTACTCATGCGTAAATGGTAGTGGAAGCCCTGCCAAGGGAATAATGAAACTCTAGTATGCTCATTGGTATTCAAACAAGTGAAAATGCCGAAGGCAATGTTGTCAGCTTAATTATCTTCTCTGGTCTAAACCTTGAATACTGGTGTAATCTTTGTAGCTTGCAAAGAATGCACACAGATTAATTCCATAGGAGTTCTGTGTATTGCTTAAGGGCAATATATTTATTGAGTAAATTCAATTCCTGTAGCATAAGACTCATCACTAGTTATATTTTAATTTGGTATATTCATCCCAGCAAATGAATTGCTGAGATGATCAATAAGAAAACTCTTCATATGGGTTAGAATGTTGAGGGTGATCTGTGGACAGACAAACTGCTCCCATGAGGCTAGGAGGGAAAACTACACACAGATGAGGATGGAAGTCTTTTTTTGACAGCAGTGCTATTTTCATGGAGTCCAGTTTTTCATGTCTATCTTCTGTGCCTTGACAAATTTTTGGATCAAACTGTGGGTTGTTGGATTTTTTTTTCTGCTGTTCTTGTGTCCTTTAAATAAAAGTCTGTTGATCAGCTGCTGTGTGGGAGAGGGGGAAGACACTTATGGATGTTTTTACATACGTGCAATGATGTACAGCATTCAGCAGATTGACAGAATTATCCAAGCTTACAAAACCATCTAGGCATCAAAACTTTTACAGAATGAATTACCTATTTGCTAGGTACCTCATTATTCTAAGCAAAACTTTGTCTCCATGATCAAGGAGATGTTGAGTAGTTGGGCTTGGGTTTTGGGGGTTGAGGGCTTGGTTGTGTGCAGTTTGTTTGAGGCAGGGAGTGTTTTGCTTTTGGGAGAGGAGGGGCTTAACACAGCAGGAGGTCTCTCCTCTCAACGTTTTCCACAGGGGTTTTTTAGATGTATTACTTGTTTGGTTGGTTGTTATGGGTTTTTTCTTCACTTAGTCACATATGAACTTGTAAAGATTGCTAAGCAACTTAAGTTTATCACTTCCAAGTCCTGAGATGGAATCATGAACTCTTTCTCAAACGCTCAAAGTCCCCCCCCAAAAAATACTATACTGGTGTTATGTTTTTAAACAAGGATTTTATAGCCATATACAACATGTACCTGGTTTGGTGTTTGTTCGGGTTTTCTTGGCTTTTTTTGTTTGTTTGTTTGGGTTTTTTTCCAGTTTCCTCGCTTTGCTTGAGGAGGACAGGTAAAGCACAAAAGCTATTCCAAATGCCCAAAACTGGTCTTAATATCTTGGCTAGTTTCCTCACAAATTACATTGCAGTTCGGATCAAAGCTTTAAACAAAAGCCCCATCAAGCATAATGGCAAAACCCAATCGTACCTTGTGTTGGCTGCCATGGAAACTTTCATATGATAAGAAGATATGAGATGGCAGAGAAGGGTAGAGGAAACACCTTGACTCAGCCAGAAGCAAAATCCCAGGCTCAGGTGGTGAGTATTCAGAAGAGTCAAGTTCTTGGTTATAAATTTAAGTGGTTGGTTTCAGATCAACAAATCAAGCAATAGGTACAATAATTGAAGACATGAAATCTTATTAATGTCCGGAATTTATGGCTGTGGAGTTATCACTTCGTGTTTGAGACCCATTTCAAGCTGATAACGTGGGAGGTGTATAACACTCTTCTTTCAATAGAAAGCAAGTCACAGCCATTAATTTAAATATTTCTTAGAGTTTATCTGTTTTTACTTGAACACAGATTTCCAAGAAGTTGTCTGAGAACTGTTTGTGAACACTTAACAGTGGATCATAGAGAACAGTTTTTTATTCTATAGTGATCTTAATCCTTTTCTCCCATCTATAATATAACATTAAAATTATGCTATTATGATTTTTAGCTGCTTTCGTCATATTAGGGATCATCTCATTAAGCTACAGTTAATGTGCACTGAAAAGGGTTTTTAAAATTGGTTAGAGGAGCACTCTAGTGCTTTGATCTGAACACTGATTGCATTTAATCTTTGGTGACATATATGACAACTCCTCCTTTTAGCTGGTGATATTATTAATTTAAGAAATTACTCCTAGTGATAGAGTAGTCATATGGGAGAGGAAAGATCACACCCTACCAAAGTGCATCACAACTGTTACTGAGCAGCTGAAAGTCTCATCTTCTGTACTGTGTTCTGTTGTATTACTTGGGCTTTGCATTGGCTTGTTTACGATTTGCATCAGCACTGGTATTAGTACTTTTACCACAGTGGTATTTAAAATATTTCTGGTTTAACTACAAAATTCTTATTCTATAACAACTTTTTAAATGCTTTTAAAGATTAGTGATACACTAAAATGGATTAGGAAAAAAATAGTGTATTATTAAGGGAGGACAAAAATGTACTACTTTTGTCTCATTCTTTCAAAACAGAAAGAACATCTACTTGTATGAGGTTGTTGTCCCATCCCCTGCCTCCCCCTTAAATAAATAAAAAGTTTAATGTCCATTGCCTTGCAAAAACAAACCTAACAGATTAAAAATTAAACTAATTAGCATGAACATGTATTCCTTCCCAATTTACATATTGAAGTAACAAGGGCAAACTTCAAATTGTGTGTTTATATATTTCTGCTCTTTTGATTACTGGTTTTTTAACCTTTACAAATCACATGTCAAGGTGAACAGTAGGTTGTGATTTGTACTATTAATTTCTTAACAGAATGGTGCTGCATTTTAGCTAGAATAATTTTTCAAAATATTGGAAAACAATCATCCAAGCTATAAAACTTGGCCAAATATGACTAAGAAAGAACATTTGTTTGATACATGGTTATTCAAAGCACATGAACAATTGTAAATTGCATTATTAAATCCTCCATGCATTAGCCAAATTACTCAGTCCCTTCCATGATAAACTAAAAAACTGTAACCCTATAAATTGATCACCAAACCTCAAGCTACCAACATACCACCTTTACTTGCATCTCATTCTCCACTGGTGCTACTTTTGTTTTGTATTAAAGAAACTGTGGTTGTCTGGCAGTGTAAAAAACAGGTGCAGGTCTATCATTATTATACTAATTCTTTCTTATGATTATTTTTTCCTTGCAGTGCTGTTGGCAGGTCATTTAGGTTGCAAAAGTAGTACTTCTGCCAGAATATCACAATCAAAAGTGCACACTGCTACCAAATGCTTTCCTTTGAAGCACTTGAGTATAATACCTTTATGTTTAAGAGTTTATGCTCATAAATTAAAAGGAATTCCCCATGGCTGCATTATCTCCCCTTTAGATTTACTGTTATGTTTCAGAAACACTAATATGAACCAATTTGTATCAAATACTTTTTTTATGGCATAAAGGAAACATGAAAAATGTGGTGTAAGTTAGAGGTAAACTTAGTTTTGCATGAACCTTGTTTGCCTGTATGTGTTCTTATTGTAATGACTTGGGGGAAGGGGGAGAGAAAATCTACTTCCACAGTAGGAGCTACTCAGCTCCCTAATGCAACCTGAATTGTGTATCAACACATTAATGGTGAGGTCTCTAAGTTAATGATGTTTAAAACTGTATTGTAAAATTTGCCTCAGCAACCTCAGAAAAGCAGCAAGTAATGAAGTAACACTAACCTTGGTTCTTTTAGCACGAAAGTACTAGGATTATAATTGTAGCTGGAACGCTGCTTTGATCTTTATTTTATCTTTTCCACCTATAATTTCCACTATAATTTTTAGTGAGCCAAAGAAGACTTGTACACAGAGAAACAGGATCTATCCTTCCAAAACAGTCAGTGCTGTAGGCAGCCCTCAGAGCTTTCACTGAAGCTCTGCACATGGAGCCTCATTTCATGTAGGCACCTTAGCATCATTAAATCTGGTAACACTGTTGCAGTTGAAACTGTGTAAGAAAGAAAAACTTTGATTTTTTATTTATAAAACTGCTCTTTTCATTTTTTAGAAATCTTGTTACACTCAATTAGGATATGCAAAACAGGAAACATGGGCAGAGTTTAGAGAATTTACTGTTAGTCCTATGAACTTTAACAAATCTAATAGTCCAAACTGAATAATGAATACAGAAGAGCCTCATGAATTATGTGTTTAAACTCACTGTATAAAAAATATAACTAGCACCTCTCTTTTTATCCTGGTGTTTTTAGTACTCTTTTAGTATTCCCCTGGGCCCTAAAGATGATCCCACATTAGTCATCTTTGGGATAAATTGGGGAGAGGGAAGATAAAATTAGCTCTCTGGCATCCTGAGGTAGTCACTAGGAGGAGCAGGATGCTTAAGGGGAGGGTGGCAGGAGAAACATCATGTTGATGCTTTCTTCCTCCTGAATTTTGTGTCTCCTTGGAGCTATTATTACTACTTCCCATCCCTGCTTGCCACCTTGCCCCTGCTCTCAGGGAAGGGATTAAAGATGCCCCACAATGCCCCAGTATCCCCAGGGGCCATTTGTCTGTCAGACACTGCCCGAGGCTGTCAGCTCCTTCCCAGGTGGCACTTGCAGAGCTGGAGCTCAGACAGGCTGGGCAATGAGCACTTGGCCATGGGGCACCTGGTAAACCCAGCTTAGCCCCATTCAGGCCATGGGCAACCCAGACCAGAGCAATTCAAAGCCTTGTGACCTCTTATTAACAACAGTGAACCAGCTGGATTACATACTCTGTTTTAGAGATGTAGCTAAAAGGTAAGGAGGTCTTGACACCCATAGACTGGTATATCAATTATTTTTGTGTATATGTGTACACATACATGTTTTGGGTGGTACATAAATGACAAGATGGAGATGATAAATTGGAATTCTGAATGGATATTCAGTCTTGTATAGAGGTAGTTGTAACTATCAAAGGATGAACTGCGAGGAAACTATCAGGTTTGAGAGACACAGTTCTCCAACCTTTAAGTAAAGGAATATTTCACTTATTAAATACTTCCTCTTATATATATGGGGAAAGCTCTCAAGGGCAAGAGTTACAAGGAGTGGCTGAGGTCACTTGGTTTGTTCATCTCAGAAAAGAAAAGGCTGAGGGGTGACCTCACAACAGTCTGCAACTTCCTCAAGGGGAACAGAGGAGTGGGAGGTGCTGATCTCCTCTCTCTGGTGGCCAGAAATACAACACAAGGAAATGGAATGAAGCTATGTCAGGGGAAGTTCAGACTGGACATTAGGAAGAGGTTCTTCATTGTGAGGGTGGTCGGTCAGTGGAACAGGCTCCCCAGGGAAGTGGTCACAGCACCAAGCCTGTAAGAGTTCAAGGAACATCTGAACAAAGGCTCTCAATCATATAGTCTAATTTTAGGTAGTTCTGTGAGGAGCAGGGAGTTGGACTTGATGGTCCTTATGGGTACCTTCCAACTGAAGATATTCTGTTATTCTGTATTCCTTCTGCTAGTGTTCAGCCAGTCCTGTTCAAGGCCTCTGAATTTTATCCTTCTTCTTCTAATTTCTCCCTTGTGCTATAAATCACAAAACTCTCAATTAGAAGCAAGTCAGAAATGAGAAAGATGTATGTAGGTTTTCTCTTTAAAAAAAAAAAAAAAAAAAAAAGAAAGAAAGAAAAAAGCTTCCTAGAAAATAACAGTATCTGTAAGAATTTAGGTGAAATCCTGTAATTTTTCTCTATTATAATTTCATTTGAAATCAATGAGCTATGGGATGAATAAGGACTAAACAGTCTGGAAAGAAAAATTAATAGTTATTTATAAACAGATTTTAATTTTCTCTTTTAGATTTATATCAGCTGCATTCCATCACTCTTAACTCATGGATCTGCTAATGTAGGATTATTCTCATAAGGAGTTATGTCCATAACAAGAAGTGCATTAATATATTGTATGTACTCAGTAAGATGCCTCAATTTTTTCCCCTCTTTTCTCTATTGTTGTACCAATACGATTTAAATTGTGGCAAAGCTAAACCCAAGAGCATAATTAAATTCTTGAAACCTAATTAGTTCAGCTGTGATGTCTTTTTCATTTCTGGTAATAGCTACAAAATATGGTGCATATATCTGTATAAGTAAAGCACTTAAGACATGCCAAAACAGAAACATATAGATACATACAAATATGACCACAGATAGGGTCTTCTGAGTATCTCATCAAAATACTTTGGATTTCACAACAGCAGCATCTTCAGCTAACCATTAGCTTTCCTATCCTATCCTTCAATCACAATGAAAGTTCCTCTTAGACTGGCTCCCTGCAAGCAGTTCAGTAGGGTAATGATAACTTCAGAGACAGAAGACAGTAAGATTTCTGTCAGTCTGTATGTATGTCCAGTTTTTAGGCCAGAACCAGTATTTCTTCTGCCTGCAAACAAGAACAGGTCTAGGACTGATACCTAGTAATGTTATTGATGGAGCATGTTGATTACAGGGACTATTTTTAATTTTTATTTTTGTTGTTTGGCAAGTCATCTACCTATTAATGCTGAGAAAACTAGCAGGTGCCAGATGATACTTCCATTTCCTAGTTACCATCCAACCGAGGGATGAACTATGAAAACAAAAGGAACCAAAATGATTGCTTACAGGATATGAGGAAAATTCTCTCCAGAAATACTGTTGGCTGGCATCTCTTGCATACAACTGGAGATTTTATGATGGAAACCTAATGTTTAATTTTAAGATCTTCTGTTTTCTCTGCAGTGCTTTGTTCTTTGGAGTCCAACAAAAGGTAAACTACTTGGTTTTGTAAAGAGTTTGAAACATTCAGTTCTGTTTCAAGGTAGAAGTACTGACATTGGTTAGTAAAGTTAATAGAGGAAGAATGAAGTAGTTCTTTTGTATGGCTGTACCCATTCAAGTAGACATATGATGTAGTAAAGTTTGTAGCTGTGGTGTGCATTAATGCTTTAAATTCTCTTACATTTATCAGCAGTCACCATGTCAGTGCTGTCTTAACAATCTGAACACAAGTTATGTCAATGAGGGCAACAGTTTTAGTCTTTTCTCCCCTGTTCCAATCACTCAAAACCCTATCCAAGGCTTCTTATATTTTGCCTCTTTTCTTCCCCCACCTTCTCTCATTTAGTTCCTTATTACTTGTAGTTCAAAATTATTTAGCCTTCTCTTAAAATCTGAAGACTACATGACTGTTCCATGCAACCTATAGATTCTGTTCTCTTTTTGTGAGTCTATAAATCCCAATTGCTACTTGGTTGTAAGTGCTTTGGTTTGCTTTGCATAGCCTGCTCAACGTGCATGATCAGGGCTCTTTTCAGATTAAACTGGACAGAAAGCTGGACCTAATCTACTTCAGCTGCTAGGGGGCATTAAGGCCATGGGACCAGACTAGAATTAATCTGAAGTGTTGCCTCTAGACTCCAACTGTTTGAGTTTTGAGCCCCCAGAATCAGATGTGTTGCTATACAGATCTGTCCCAACTGGTCTGTGCTTTATGCTAATACGAATGATGAATGTGTTATTATATGGTATTAGTTTCATCTTTTTTCAAAAATCTACCCATTGACATTTTCTATGCTGTTGCACAAGCTTCCAATGTCTTACAAAATACTTACAAAAAAATCAGCTCAGCTCCCCCAAGTGGTATGGAGATGATTTCCGGTGACTTATTTTACTCATCATTACTGAATAATTATTTTGCTCAGATAAAGCCAAGCTACCCACTTTCTTTCTGCTATTACTTTTCTAACTGTAGATTGACAAATTAAGGCAATAAAGGAGTGCATAGCTCAAAAGGGAAAAATTCAGCCTCTTTTCATAACATTTCTACAGAAAGCGATGTTTTGTTCTCAAGTACCTGAGGCTGCAATTTCTTGTCAGTTCTAAAGCTCTCAGGCTAGGATTTGGTTGAGATTCCCAGAACAGATGATTCACAATCATAATCTTGTTCTGGGCAGAAGCAAAAAACATTGTACATATGTTTGGAGTCATTGTTAGTTCAATGAATGTTCTAGCAATCTAATGTTGGAATTAATTAATACAGAAAAGCTTCATGAAGTATATAAACTTGTATAAAATATTTTTAGATAGATAAAGAAATATAAATGTAAATAATCTCCTTTCTCTTATCTGTCCCTGTGTTCACCCTCACAATGTTTTCCATAGTATTTGGGTCTAAAGTTCCAGTATTTCTTAATCAAAAATTGTGTGTTTCATTAACCATGTACAAGAATTACCAGCAAATTTTCTTTATGGAAGAATTAGTGTGAAGAATGACAATAGAAAAAGGTCCCACAGTCCCAATTTTTATGCTTAGATGTACTTTACCTTTCGTGTACCTGTGGGGATTTTTGAGTGAATTTGAGAAAAGCGTCAATGCTGCTAGTGAAAAGCTTCTTAAGGAGGAGAGAAGACAATAAAAGAAACTATTGTTCTATCAGTGGAATTAAGTATTCAGATAAAACCGTACTAACAGTGCTATTGTAATTTACCACAAAAATTGAAGTAAAAAAGTATGGTTTTGTGACTAACTTTACAATGAGGGTCTACTTCTACTGTGCATGCACGGCTGCAAATATGTGAGTACTCGTTTCAGTGTCAAGTGATCGTGTCCCTGTAGTGGGGATGCAGATATTGCACTAGCTAAGAACCCGCAGTTATTTACACGTCCCCTCCTCTGAGGTGGCACTTTGTTTTAGCAAGTACTTACTTTAACCCCCTTTCCTCCATGATTCTTCTGTGTTGAAAACCTAAATCCAGAAAGATAGGAGTCAGCACCTTACACTTGTGGTTGAAATGAGGTAAGTGGTTGGGAGATTTTAGTACAGTTATAGAGCACAGTGGCTCAAAAAGGTTAATACAAATACCACTGGAGAGAAGTTACATTAAAATTAACATACTTTAAGAATTAACTCTATGGGATTAAAGGAACCTGCAAACAAACCCGTTTGGAATCAAAGAAAAACTTTGTTTTCTAAGCTGCTTGGAGTGTACACATCACTTTTTTTGAAGTTACAGCTTTTTATACATTTCAGTTTTGGTTGGTTGAAGTTGCTGAGGGACCTTAAATATTTAAGAAGACTTACAGTCTTGGATTGTAGAGCAGATTCTACCTTGGTGTAGAACAGCTAGGTGAAGAGCTTGTCATTTCTTTACCTTTCCAAGTAAAGAAAATTGACACCACCACAGCTTATATCATTATACTATACAATGACAGTGTATTACATAATTTCATTGCACTGTTATTAGCATGAACATTGTGCAGTCTCAAAAAGTGGTATTATATGAAAAATCTCAGCTCTTTACTTTAACACTTGCATCATTTAAGCTGATGCTTGTAATAAGGAAGATGAAAAAAAAATTGCAATATGCCAGCCGTCAGTGAAAAATGGAGAGCAATAAACTATCCTGGTCTAAATGCAGCAATAGATCAGAAAAACTATCTAACCATAACAGCTGCTGAAGATCTTAAAATGTTTTTTCTGTTTAAACATAGCCCAAGGTTTGCTCTAAACGTACCTATGAATACATTTAAAAGAAAATGTCTATAGGAATCGTATTCACTTTGACCTCAACAATCCATAATACAGAACTTCTCAGTAAGAAGAACATTTCAGTAAGAAGTTTGGATGACTGATAAACTCTCTGCTTTAAGTCTTCTTATAACTTGACAGTGCAGTTTCCAAAATAACGACTGGGTTCTTTTTTCCTAAGTTTTGCATTAAAAGGAGGGAGGGTTGTGTTAAGGGATACAGGAAAGGCTTCTTAATGTGTTACATGAGCTCATATATAATGATAGTCAATAGCTCCAGGAGCTGTTGTTACACAGAACTTATCTAAACAATCGGGCTGAGACAGCTTCATATTTGCTCAAGCCGCAGCACACTACATACAGTCAGTAAGGTACATGAGCAACCAGTTCCTGCAGTAAAATATATGTACTAGAATGTATGTAAAACTGGTGATGTAAAATCCAGATCTAGTCTGAGAACTGCATGGGTGAGTTTATGACTGTGTCCAGGCTGGTAAACCCGGTCAGAACACAGGTTCTAGTGGTGGGAATGGATTTGTCTGTGCATCAGTGCTCACAGAGAAAAAACATTCTGAGGACTATTACACTGCACAAGTGCCAAGGTGAAGAACTGGAATTATGGAGCTGTTTTGGAGCTGGGCAAGCTTATAGCTGCTTGGGTCACAAGGGTTTGCTCTCACTTGAATTCTTTTGTCAGCATCAAACATAATATATGATATGTGGGAGCACAGGGGGTGATTGATTAGATTGCAAGGTTAATTCTTGTTGGTAGAAAGAACTAATCTGCAGGAAACTGAAAATAATTAAAATCTTGTTTAACGAGTAAAACCATGATGATACTACTTTTTTTAAAAAAACTGTAAGTGGTTGAAGTATGTCTCCCTTTGCTATTCAGGGCTGTTAATAAAAATGCTCCTACCATTTTGAACGTATATATATGTTAGAAGTATAATTCAGTATATTTTTGTTTCTGAATACTTTGTTTGCAGACAAAGCTTATAATTTCATGATCATTTAGGTGTTATTAATAAGTAAAAAAAATTGTCACAGTATCCTCATTATTCCCACTGAGAAAATCTTAAATGAATGTAACAATCTTTATGGTTTTGGTTTTTGTGGATTTGCTTTGGAGTTTTTTGCCTCACTTTCTAGTATCCAGTATACAAAGAATTATACTATGAGAAAGGATTGATTGGGTTATTTCCTTCTGGGAACATGAAGATCTGAAATCAATCCTGAAGTGGAAATTCCATTCAGAAGATGTTTTACACTTTTTATGAAGATGATTTTAAATTTTTTTTTTTATAGTCAGAGAAAATTTTAGTTTGAATATATTTATTTGGAGATAACTGATGCTTATAATGAGAAGGTTTATTTATAAATTAAGAAGTTTCCTATGCAAATACAAATTTCCCCTTTTGTCTCCATTTATGTCATCTTACTGGAGAAACCGCACTGAAAATAACTGAACAAACTCATTTTTACTTTCTTCTTGGTTTTAAAGTTTTACTTAATCATATTCTGCAAACTCCTCTTTAAGTTTTTCTATGATTGAGCTACTTTACAAAATTACCAGAACACAGGTGTCTGACTTCTTAATTTCACAACTTCTTAATATCTTGGACAAAAACAGTCAAAAGTAGTTTCTTACAGTTCATTAATGAAAAAATGGAATGTATATGTGGTATATATATATCATAGCTTTTATGGCATACTACAAGAATACAGACACGAACAAAAAAATGTTCAAGTCCATGAAGATTTTAAAAAACTCAACCAAACAAACAACAAAAAACCCCCCAAAAAAACAAACAAAAAAACCAACAGTAAATGGAAAAGCAACTACAGGTAGTTTAGGATTTTTCAGACAAATATCTTATAAGCTTTACATATTTAGGTTTGCCACTAATGATTGTTTTACCTCATTGACTTATTCAGAGTTAATTTCTTTTCTAGTGTTGCACACAGATATGCCTGAACATTTGTGGGGTTGTTTTTTTTTTTTATATTTGGTTTGGTTTTTTTTTACTTCCTCATTTATTTATTTTTAAACTCATACGACCATTGAATCTTTTATGTAACTATGTTTGTCTCTACAAGAATAATGTAAGAAGCCTAACTGGTATTTTCTGATGCTTGGTTTCTAGATCTAGGCACTCTGCTCTTAAATCTCTCAATCACGTCTTCAGTCAAGTAAGGTATAAGACAGAATAGTTTTCCAGAACTGTTGAAATACAATTCTTGTTCTGCAAATGACTTTTTATTTCTGTTCCAAAAGATCGATGTTCTTTAGCCCCAAAGAATTTTTGTTTCCTTTCATTTTGTGAAAGGGATGGTTAAACACCCAGTGTCAAGATACCTTGATGTTGACTATATACTTTCTACTAAAAAGGAATGTATATAAAGATGTGGTGATTAGATATCATGAATGACCAAACTCTGATTTTTATAAGCATTAAACTCCTTTGAGCTATACCTCTTCTTTCCCATCTGCGGAAGCAGTGTATCTCTTTAAGACTTCAGTACAATAGACAGAGAGAAGAGAATGTGTTATTATCAAAACATGGAAGGCTTCGTTGTCCTTCAGTTTTAATGGAAAGCCCAAAGACATCAGGAAACAAAATTCACTAATTAAGCGAATCTATTAAAAGCATTTTAATAGACTATTATGATAACGGAATAGAAAAATGGAGATAGAGTGTTAAAGAAAATAGGGACAGGAAAAAAAAAAAGTTGAAAATTCAATGAAAATAGCTCCCAAATTTTACAGACTCATACCATATTTCATAATGTTCTGAACAACTTTTGAACAGCACTCTGCAAATAGCATTAAAAATGATGCATTTCTCTACAGAGGCAAAAGTCCTTGAAAGCACTTACTCACGGGTATTTGGGCACTATGGTTTTTCAGCATTTGTGGGTGTTACCCAGGTAATAACCCTTCAAAGATATCCCAGCATTTTCCAGCTTTAATACATACTAACATGGCTTTTACAATTGTCTAATACAGCTGTTAAACCATCAGTCTTTGCTAAGGAGTCATTGGTTTTGTTCTGCTTCTGCATATGAGCTCTCAAATATTTCCTAAGACAGTTACTTAAGATCAGGTGGCAGCATGCAACTCCTTAAACATCCAATATCTGAAATATTGTTCATACTTAACAGGAATATGTTCAAGGATATTGAAACAGATCTTTTAAGAAAGAGATCATCTAAATTGGTAAAATTTTAGATATTGTAAACTGAAGAAAGATGAGAAGAGTTTCATACTTTCTTATCACTTGTACCAGCTCAAAGGCTAGACTGCTGCTCATATAGAAACGAGTTATGGGTAAAATATTATCTTATTCACCAAATCATCTCAATGTACAGCTTCCGAATAAGACTTATCACGACCATCAGATTTTATCAATGCAAGGATCTGTGAACATATAACTATGGAGCAGCTAAAAAAACAACTGACAAAAATCAAAGTACATAGGAAAAGATTGCAAGCAGTTTCTTGAGACTTGCAGTGTCTGGGTTTGCTATGCTGGTGCTTTCTAACACAAACAACTGACTTAACAAATATTAAAAAATATTATGAGATAGAATAATAAAAAATTGCTGACATCTGACATATTTGTAAGAGGCTTTTCTAGAATTTTTCTGTCCCTTTCTCATCATTAGTTCATTGAGATATCAACAGTTATGAAAGTATATACACTATGAAGCAGACATTTTTAAAATCTCTTAATATTGATGCAGTTAGACAACAGAATCCCAGTCCTAGAGACAGACACTACATCAGTGCTGTAGAATGTGGAAAACAAAAGGGTACATGTGAACTTTAGATACCTTTTTCTATACAAGCAAAGTGCTAGAAACTTCTCCTGCATGAGAGATTTCCTTCTCTAAAGTGGTGCATATGAGCTTTCAGTCAGAGTCTCCCCATGTCTCACAAGACATTATCTGTCCTACTAAGGCTGCAACTGAAAGGCAGCATCCTTGGGTACAGCATGCTTTTAGCCTTATTTGGCCTCTGAATCCAGAGGAAATTATCTGTAAACTAAGTAATATGGAAAAGGAATACAAATCCCTCCATAAGTTATAGTAGTCAGAGCCGCCAGTAGACCTCTGTTGATTTTTAGTCATGAGAGGTCCGGGTTTTTGACCTGAGGCATATGAAGCTATGGCTTTTCTACAGATACAGAAAACACTTCAATTTGTGTTTCTTTTTTCTACCAGACTTTGGGTAGAAGCACTTTTACCCTTGAGAATGCATCTTGCAATAAGAAGACGTTGCTGTTGATTCCAGTACCTTTTATATTGTAGCAGCCATTTCATGTGCTTTAATTTTACAACTGGATTATCCAGTCTAACGCTCATGCCCCCAAATCACATGTAGAATAATGCCATTCATGTCAGCTTGGTTTCTTTCAACAAAATATGTTTGTGCATGCCTATAGCAGCTGGCTCAAACACTAAACTCAAGCCCACATAAATTTTGTGAACGCCTTGACTTTTTTCTCTAATGCAGGAACAGTTAAATGGCTATCAGTGTGTTTAATCTTAGAAAAACGTTGTACATTCTACAACATTTTAATCAAACATTTGCTTTAAGTTAATTGTATGAAAGAAGAATGTTCAGACACTAGGGTCAAGGAACAGGGATGCTTGATAAAATGCCTGGCTAGAGCACAACACTACTTTTTTTTTTTTTTCAGCTTAGAAATTGCTACATGGAAATACAGTATTAACCATATTTTCTAGTTTACAATAAATTCATAAAAAACCTTCCTTTTACTCTAAGTTTGGGTTAAAAGTGTACACATTCAATGCAAAAATGAAATTTGAATTAGTTTTCCTCTATTTAGTGAAAATCTGCAATGCACTAGTTTTACTCATAAAGGACTGAAGCTTAATTTCCCTTTACATTTCTAAAGCCCATGTAGAAGTCAGTCATTAATTATGGAAAGACCATAATAAATTATTTCTATATTAAGTACACCATACAAATGTATGTACGTGTATTTCTTGAGTGGCATGATTTTGTATATCTGTTCTTTTTTTCTTTTTTGGTGGTATAAAAGCTACTTCTGCCATTTTTGGTCTTTTTTTACCATATTCTCTATGGCCCAATTGAATTCTTAGCATCTTTTCTCTTTAGAAGAATATGTCAGCTCTCAAGTGTCCAGTAGTTCTTTCTATCTGATGTGGACTCATTAAAACCCACAAGCATGTCTAGGTTATCAGATCCGCTTTAAAATGCTGCCATTCAACTGTTCAGTTTAATGCATTCTCAGCCAGCAGTTGCTGCATTGTCTAAAGGCTCTGCCATACTGCTGCTTAGAAAATGAGAAAATAAAGGCAGCCAGGCTCAGGCTAACTATACCATTAACTTTCCTTCAGCCTGCAATACATCAAGAGAGCATCAGACCTAATCATATTTTTTACAGCTGCTCTACCACAGCAAATAATGATCAAAGCTATTTATTCAGAAAGGAACAGTTTAGTCCTTCAGAAATTTGCTGTTCTCCTAAACATGATCTGCAGTGATTGCCCGTTAATCTTATGTATTTTTTCTCCCTACTTTTAAAAAACTATTCATGCTTTGAAGGCTAGAGGAAAGTGAAGAGGTGAAGTTTTTACCTGTAAATGGCAAGATAATGTACTTAACTAACCTCACAGAACATTTAACATAAATGGTGCAATGTTGCTTTTCCTGATAGTGAGTATTGTAGAGCCACATACATCGATTAACTAGTTATGCAAACCAGCTCTTTTCTGTGTCCTATTGATTAGATCTATTTTGTACTTGTTACTACCTAATTAGGTCTCAGGACAGTAAAGTTTGCTTTTAATTTATAGACAGTTTATTTTCATTCCATGTTGACAAGATTGAGTTTTAAATATCATGGGAGCACAAGATACAAAGCTAATCACCTGTAAACCTTGAGGAAAATCAGTTTTACATAGAATCCCTGCAGAATGTTTAACTACTGGAAGGAAGGAGGATGCATCAGTAATACCAGAAATACCACTCCACCATGGGATTTGTGTGTGTGTGTGACTTGTGAAGGACATTGGTTAAATTCATGAAAAATTACAATAGTCTGCTGCAAATAAGTTTCAGCTGGAGCACGTCTTTTCATGGATTTTCTGCTTAACAGAGCTATATGCTTAGATACTATGTGCAAAATAGATATTGTCTATCAGGGGCTAAAATTTGTATTTTAATTTAAATTTCTACTTTTCATTTAATTTCAGAAAGTGGAAATTCAACAGACATATTTAGAGTAAAATATAATGACTTTTTATTTTATTAGAATAAATGTGTGAAGAACTATCACTTACCATTGTTTTTGTAAAATAGACCAACAAGCAATGTTTTAATTTCTTGGTTTTTAAATGCATTACCTAAAAAGCATGTGTCTGTAATGCATTACTTAAAAGGTTGCATAAAACTTAGTATGTGGCTAGATCTGTTGTGTTTCAGTTGATGGAAGGTGTAAGTGGCACCATGTGAAGCATGCTCCCTCATCTCCAGAATCCTGCCTGAAGCAAAAATAAAAATGAAACAAAACCAAACAACCCTGTGATAACCAGCCTATAGGGTATTTATTCCCCAGGTAGCTCCCATGCTCCTCTGTGTGCACCAGCAGTGGGGAACACACGATTTCCTGGGGACATGGGAAAAGATTGTTGAGCAACAACATGAGGCTGTTAAGGATCAGTCAACTTCCAGCTGCTTCTGCATCATGGCACAAAAGCTGCAGGTAGCTCCTGAGGCAGTGTCCTGGTGCTGCTGGCCAACCTGGCCATAGGTACCAAAAGCACTACAGGAATAGCCTTCATTTCTCTGTTTCCACCTGGGTCACAGAAAGTCACACCACTGTATCTCACAGGGTTCTCGTGAGGATCAATATTTAGTGGTACTAACAGGGAATGTGTAGAACAAATAACAGAAACGGTCAAGGTCAGGTTGGATGGGGCTCTGGTCAACCTGATCTGGTGGAAGATGTCCCTGCTTACAGCAGGGGGCTCGGACTAGGTGACCTCCACAGTCCCTTCCAGCTCAAACTATTCTGTCATTCTATGACTCCTTGTAGTAGCCAGCACCATCGCTATGTTTAGGAGATTTGATCTTTATTCACTTGCCTGAATCTGCCCACCATGCAGCTGGAACACATGCTGATTCGAAGGGGGCTTTTGCTGGAAGCCCAAGAAAAATAATGCAAGCAAAAAATATGAATCAAAACCACATTTGTATTTGTTGCATGTGTTATGTAAAGTCTCTTTCTCAAGTCTCCATAGAACTCTTTCTTTTCTGAGAAGCTGTGATTCCAAACTGAACTATATCTTCTCACTTCAATGCATTCATTTTTAAAGCTATTAAAACTTCTAAATGGAAGCAAAAACCTGTATATGAAGTTAGATATCTCTAGACTTGAAAACAGTTGGCACTTCTTATCTATTGTACTAAACTATGCTTAAAGGAAAAATGTTTTATTCATGTAAATCACTTATGAATTAAGATACTTCAAATAAATATTGAATATTTAATATTTCCTAAGTATAGTACGTAATTCATGCTTGAAACCTTTTCCTGAAAGCAATTAGATAGTTATTAGAAAGCTTAAAGAAGAAAACAAAGCATCTAGTTGATAGTTTATTTTAATGGCTTGCTCGAAGTAGTGTTTTGCTAAGCTTAATAAGAAACACTGTTGTGTTTTTATTTCCTCTATATAGCCTGTAGTAAAAGTGTGTTTTAAAAATGTCAGCTGAGAAGATCTTGAGAAAATTTTTTTTTGTACTTTACGTATATGCAAATATATCCTTTTGTACATGTGGGAATGGATAGGTAGGAAGAAATCTCACTTCACTACAGTAATGAGAAATCACACAAAACAGTACATACACATTTCTCTATCATTCTTTGACTTGTCAGAATAATCTTGTGGCTCATTCATATTGAGAGTTTTCATTCTACAAGAGATACCTAAAGGATTTCAATAGCAAGTGCTATTATCTTCTAATAGAATTGGAGTCAGTACTGCATATGCAGACTGTATCTTATCAGACAGACTAGCAGGGAGTAAAAAATATTGATTTGAAGAAATGCTTGAGGGAGTGACATTTGCAATACAATGACGTGCGTATAATGAGAAGGCTTATGGCTTGCCAATAAAAAGCTTAACCATATCCCTATGTTTCTTAGGCGTTATTGTTCGAAATAAGTTGGATTAAATTATTTATTGACTATCTTTAAGTATCTTTAAAGAAAATAATTTTTTCTGTGTTCCTCATACACAATTATAGTGTATGAGGAATAAGTTTTTCTTACTGTAAGTTTTAAGTTTTCTTACTGTAAGTTTTATTTAAGTTAATAAGTTTTTCTTACTGTAAGCATGTTTCCTCTTTAGTAGCTCAATGCAGTTTTTAAAGAAAAGATTCCACAACAGTCTTGCCATAGTTAAACTGTGACAAAAATTTACTATCTCAAAGGGAGAAAATGTACCTCTAAATCCACCCTACATGATGCACTAAGGGTTTAGCGACCCTGAGAAAGGCTTGCAAACTTCACAGTTCTTACACATGGTCATTACTCCTACAATAGGGAGTAAATTTAAGAAAGTGCTGAGAAATTGAATCATAAGAGGTGCAATCTCTGCTCCATAGCCATGTCATCTTGGGAGCTCTGCCTTTTTTGCATAAAGCCTAAACACTGCTAGAAATGAAGTGAGCATTAGTTGTCTTGAAATCAGCATAGTTGAAAGGCAATTCCTCTTACCCTGGCACGTGCTACTTATGAAAAACACATTCAAACCATATCCTTAATTAAATTTCCATGTAGCTAAATGCTCTTTACAGATGCTTACATTTCCTCTTGGAGAATCTGTATTGTGAAAATTTCATGTAGCATTGCAATTGCTATATGAGATGATGTTCTGTTATCAGTATGCTTCCTGTGTTTTATAAGGGTAGGAATAGCAGAATGTGGAAGAGAGGTACTGTATCTATTTGGGTGCTTCATTCTGTTCCTCTTGGACACCATGAGTTTTTCAGGCTCTGCTTTCAAAGCATGAATTCCCAGAAATTAATGAGATAGGTTCTTTTGACTAATGCTAAATAGAGCAAGAGAGCTGTCTTTACTGAGAACAAAGAGGTAACAGTGTGCTAAAATCACAAAATTGGAAAAAAATAAACTGTGTTTTATTTCAGTAAGTCTATTGTTTAAGACAAACACTTTTTAAGCCATTGCTGAAGGCTCCTAATGCTATCAACCTAACCATTAACTACGGGGCCACAATACATTTTTTGCTTAGTAAATATTTTCCCAAGCCAGCAGAATTTTAAATTCCGAATAAACCTTTGATGAATATATGTGGATAGATAATACCAGCTGCAATCTCATATTACTAGCAGCACAAGATATTGCCTAATGTTATATTTAAATTATGCAGATCAGAATAATTTGGTATATCTCAAGTGATAAATTATATTGTTCTTTGCCATCTTAATTATATCTTTGACATGAAAGAAGCTAACTGAATGCTTTGCTAATTAATCTTGTCATTCTTGACCCAGAAACATACTGTATGTGGGTTGTTTCAAATTGCTGTGGTTAAAAATGATAAATACATAATTTAATTAATGTTGATATTTAATGTAAATCTATCCTGCTGTCAAGGAAAGTTTGAAAGTTGTTTGTTTCTGCACCATCGTGTGAATGGTAGGGGTGCAGAATTTATTTATTTAATATATAAGGTTATTTGCTTTATTCTTGCCTACACTTTCTATTGCACTGACCAGTCATTTGTTTTTTCCTATCAGTGTCCAAGATAATCAGGCAGTTTTGCATGTTGCAAGCATTTGTTAACGTCAGCATATTGTATTTCTTCTAAAAAATCAGCAGCTCTGCAGCTATTCTGCATTGGTCTGTCATATTAAC
>NW_010133597.1:35159-52044 GCF_000699245.1 Pterocles gutturalis | reverse complement strand
GTTTTTCATATTAAAAAAAAAAAAAAAAAAAAAATAAAATTGGTAGGATCTCCATGGTGGTACTTTTCCAAGTGAAGAAGATAAAATATATAAATTTGTGACATAAAAAAAAAAGATGTATCTTTGCTCAAGCTCAATAGAGAAACTAAATGGGAAAGCATCTTCAAGAACATATTATACTGCCAATAGATCTAACCATTTTTAACACCTTAGTTGCATAAAACAAAAAGATTAGTACTTAATGTATTCAGGGCTCCCTTATCTATGAATTCTCTCCCCAATACCTCTGGATATGAAGCAGACCCTTGTTGCTTTTCTCTCCTTATATGAAGAATATGTTTATTCTTTCACTGAGGTTAATATCTCTTCCAGTCTCAAAAGGGTTCCTTTACACATCATTATATACATACATGCACTTTTAAATGTAAATGCAGTGTTCAAAATGGCTTCTTTGCCAGAATAGGGCAGTTTAAGATTTCTCAGACGTGTTCTAGGGAAGATGGTGATTCAGGCCGTTTAGATGTGTCTCTTCTTGCTACATAGTGGTGTCTGTGTTCCACTGCAATGCAGACAGCCCCCAAAACATTTAGTATATGACAGCACAATATATTGAAGACCTTTCTGATGAATGTCTTTGTTGTTCTCTACTTTCAAAGTTAAAACTGTTATTTTTTCATTTTGTACATTCTGCAGAGACTGTCAAAATTAGCTTGCTTTGAAAATAAATGGAGGAGTGATTTTCATTTGTCTGTGGAAATATTCAAAAGCTTTTATGGTAGTCTAAGAACTTGCAGTAGAAAGTCAAAAGAACCAGTAGATTGTGTGGAATTACATTCAACCCCTTTACAACCACTTACAAAACCTAGCTAACAGCTTGGTGCATTCTGGATTGGATTTACTACTTTTGCTCTTTCTCTTCTTGCCAGAGGTACTAATACCTCCAAGTATTTGAGTGAGAAACATTCTTTCAGATGCAAGGACAGCCAAATTTTTCCAGGTGTCCATGAGACAGCTGTTGTGGTGGCATCCATTTGGCCATTAGCAGACTAGGTCAACTAAAATGAATGATATAGAGGTCTTCTCATGTTCTCATTTATGTGTTACTGTGGTATTTTTTTCTGAGAAACTCTATCAGGAATATGACAGAAGGAAAGAAGCCTGCGGAACATAGAGATGCTGTAGAAAACATCCAGGACTGGGTGGTATCCTTGATGACTTGGAAGGAATTTAAAGCAGTAAAATTGCAGTCTGCACAGTTTGAAGTAAACTTTCCCAGTTCACCAGTTCTGTTCAGTTGGAACTAATAGGTTAGATAAATGCCAAGATCTGAAACATTAGTGCATCGCAACATTAAACTCTCAAAACAGGATCCAGAGTTTTCAATATGGAGCTCTTAGCTGCTTTAATCTTAGGGCCAGTAATATTTGACTCTTCTCAGTCCCTCAGTAAATTTGTAAGGTGTTCTCCCAGCTGTGATGTGCCTGTGCCTAGGTCAGAGAGTACACAGGGCACACAGACACTTTTGTGTAAAGAACAGTAAAAATCCTGCAAGAAAGAGAGGAGAAAAAAAAAAAAAAAGACAATTTTGATTATATCAGTTGAAACTATTCCTGATAGAGTTTGATCTTACCTTCCTATAGCCAAAAGCATTAAAAACTTATACCTTGATTTGAAAAAAGTATGAACAATTGATACAGAAAATCTGGATTCTAGCAGGGATTCTGATGTTTTCCACCAATTTCTTTGACAAAGACAGACAAAACAGTCAGGAAATTTCTGGTGAACTTGTGCTATCAGTTCTCTAAGGCATTGCCTTTGCACTTTTTTCCTCCCTTTTTTTAGTAGTCATTTTCTAAAAGAATTCAGTATTGACTAGCTATGCTAGGCTCATATTAAACCAGAGGAAAAATATTGCAAAGAGAAGATAAACAGTCTTGAAAAACAGATATATATGGATAAGAGCCTTAAATGTAAGTTACAACTATTTTGAGGGATGTCCAGGGTTTTTGTTTAAAACCCTGTAGCACTCCTAGCACCTAGGAACATCCCTCACTGTCTTTCATCCCTGATGGGGTATCTCAATGTCAGGATGATGGCGAAGGTCAAGAATCTTACAGTGGATCCCAAAGCTCTACTAGCAGCGATGGCAAATGCAATATTAAAGTCTAAATTTTAGACTACCACTTTTGTCAGTCTCAAATTAAGTGCTGAAAAGAAGTAAACTTTGTCTTTTTGTCTGCCTATTTGACTATTTCCATATATTTCAATGTTATGATCAACGAACACAAAAGAGAAGTAGGCATTTGTGTTTTGAACTGTTGGGGATTTTTTCTATTCCGCTTTTAAAGTTTAACTTCAGAGAATGAAAAGAGTTACTGTTAAGCTTAGCAGAAGCTGTGTTATCTTGCACAACGAGGCTTCTCCAAAAGCTATATACTGCATCCTGGAGCTGTACAGACTGTGCAACAGATATGGGCATGTTTTTTTTCCAGCACCTAACTAGATGTGCTAGGTGGTGTGGGGGAACTGTGACTTCAGAGTTCATTGTGTACCTATTTCTGTTCTGAAAAGTACTGTGTGAACAGACAGAAAATATAATGAAGAAGCTGTGACTTGTCTCAGAGTGGCTGCCCTTGACACCAAAAATGAAGGCAGGGTGGGGGGGAGGAAGGGGGAAGGGGGACCGTCTGATCCCTCAGGAGTTCTGTGTTTTAAATGGTCATAATATATACAGTAGTAATCAGAATTAAACCATCTACTGTTCTGTGTAGAGCGAATAATTTTCTGATTCACCTTTTTGTTCTTTTGCATGTCTTGCTTTTCTCGTATGTACTTAAAAAGAGCAATTCCTAGGTGTGTTCATTGTTGATTAAGACAACTGGTTTATAAAATATTATTGTACTAGTATTGTAATAGTTGGATCTTAAATGCCTTATTTTGCCATAAACTTAAGGTTAACAGATGACTTACTAAGAAGTACAAGGGATGGACCTAAGTTGTCAGAAGCATACACTGTAGGCTCTTAATTAAGGATTGACTTCTGCAAAATTGTCATGTATCTCCTTCAAATTTAACAAAGAAATTAGTCTGTAGTTCTGCAGAGAAAATCTTTTGCACAATAAGCCACCAGGTAGATTCAAATGTGTCATCATCCTAACTGACCGAAGGTATTATTATGTCCAAACTTTTATTTCCTTGGTATTTCTTGTAAATGTGATTCTTAAAAGGGGAAAAAAAGTATGAAAGTTTTGGGTTTTTTTTTAATTATTTAAAATGTATTTAAGGTAGATTATTTCCTGACATCAAAAAAACATTCAATTTTCACTCAAAGCATCGATAATTAGGCACCCAAATTAGTCAAATATCTTTAGTCAAATAAAGTGAAATAAACTTATGAAATAATAATAATGAAGTTAATAAAATTAATAAATAAAAATTCAACATACAAAATACCTACATGTAGTGCTACTATGCACCATTTTAAAATATTGAAACCACTGAATAAATTTAGTACCTACCGGACTTCAGCATAAGTAGTGTGCTCATACTCTCACTCTTTTTGTTTGTCTCTCTACTTTTTCATCTTTAGATCAGGTGCTTGTTTCAGAATTGTATGTGTTGATAAATGGAATATTAGTTCCTTCACAGGTTTAAGGAAAAATGAACTTGCTGGAAAAATAATAATAATTTAAAAACCCACAACACAATAACTGTCCCAAATATTTCACTAATTGATGTTTATATTAAAACTGTACAATATTTTATAAATTCCAGTAAAAGAAACACAAATATTTTATTCCAAAACATTTTAGCCAAACCTGATTCTCACTGCAGCTAAAAATCTATGATGCCCAACTATGTAAATTTGATGAATCAGATTGTACCTAGCATATAACACAATAATAATATTGGTCATGGTTTTACATTTTATTATTTTTAATTACATGACAAAGTTGGTTTATAAAGAAGTCTTAAAAAAATCTTACCATCAAGGTTTAATTATTACGCAAAACTAAGTTTCTCTTATTAATAAATTAATAGTGATTTCCTAATTTTTAGTGGTCACAAAAAAATTGTGTTAGCTATAGTCAGAGTTAATTTCAGCTCAGTAATACAGTAGCCATTCTTAGCATACATCAGATTACAATGAAATCTAGTCTTTACAGGGAAGTATCTGTCCTGGGTTCAGTTGAGACAGAGTTAACTTTCTTCATAATAGCCAGTGGGAGCTATGTTTTGGATTTGTGCTGAGAAGAAAGCTGATAACATACTGATGTTTAGAGTTCTTGCCAGGACAGTCAAGGTCATTTCAGGTTCTCTGCTGTGCCAGTGTCTGCACAGGTATAGTAGAAGCTGTAAGGGAGCACGGCCCAATTACTAACGTGGGATTCCACCTTAGGTTTGGGATTGAGACCCAAACTGGCCAATAGTCTATTCCATAACATACACGTCATGCCCAGTATATAAGTAAGGGCCCTCTGGAAGCTCTTCCTTTTTTTGTTCCGGATCTCTTCTTGCTCTGGATCAGCTTTTTTTCTAGGTCGGCTCTCTCAGGGTGGTCCTTCTCACCAGGCTGTCTTCCTCCCTCGGTCAGCTCTTGCTCTGGGATGCTCAGGCTCTTATCTCCATTCTGCAAGTGTGGTTTTGGGACTCTCCCTGCTCCGGGATTGTTATCTAGGAACGGGCTGAGCCTTGGTGATTGGGTGGCGAGCAGTATCACTGTGTATCACTCATTTGTATATCTGTATATATTATTATTTTCAATATTATTGTAGTTTAGTTATTAAATTGTCCTTATCTCAGTCCATGAGTCTTTTTTCCCTTTGCCCCTTTAATTCTCTCCCCCATCCCTGGGAGGGGGGAGGGTGAGAGAACGGGTTGTGTGGGGTTGCCTCCCAGCCAAGGGTAAACCCATCACAGTATCATAAAATAGGACCATAAGTAGTGAAACATCACTGGTAAAATAAAAAAGCTATATAAAATGAAATAAAATGAAGCTCAATCAGCAGATTTTGATAATCAAAATGCTTAGTGGGTGTGGTCAGCTGTTTCAGAAATGCTGGTTTGTAAATGAGCAATAATTATGCAGTTTGTTATTCCTGAGGGGACTAATCACTTTTTCTTCAAGGTAACATATAGGTTTATTTTTTCATTAGTCAGTAAGTTTGAAGTCCTAACTGGTGATTACAGGGTTTTTCCAATCTGCTAAGAGAGAATGTTGATTCTTTCCTGTTCCTCCAAACATCATATGTCTTCTTACTGGGATCTCCTGGACATACCTCATCATAAAATAGGATATGCATTACTTCTTTGCTTAGATGCTGCAATTGATCTGTTTCAGCACTCCATTTTATTTAAATATATATCTTGCAAACTAGAAAAAACACTTACCTAACAAAAGGCATCTCCCTATGCACATTTATTTGTTTATCTAGAAACCAAGAACAATTGTCCTGCGGTTATAATTTATGTTTAATTACCTCATTGCAAAGGTATGTAAGGGGATGCTGCAAACACTTTTTTCTTTAGTGTCAAGTAGTTGAAATTGGATAGACTCTTTGAATGTCCAAAAGTAATCTCTTTGTCAGAGAAATTGTTAGCCAGGAGCCATAGTATACCTCCTCCTAGGAAAATATTAAAAACTCCAAATCAAGCGAAAAACCTTATCTTCCCTCAAGAGTCAATGTTAGAGGGACATTGTAGTCAAGGGGTGCAAAGGATCTTGTGGGACCCGGAAGATAGCTCAGAACTGGGTCAGTCTTTGCCTTCCTTTCTCCTATAAACACTGGAAATATGTGGATGAGGGGAAAGTCACATGCTCTGAATAAAAGTAGGTGATAAAATATTGCCCTTAAGGTTACCAGAACTGTCAATATATTAAAGGCACATTGATAGACTGTCCTGGAAGCTTAGCCATCTACATTTCTTATAGACAAAAACTTCTTAATTATTCTGCTTTGATACAAGTTTATCTTAGTTGTTTGCATTATCCTTAACTCACACTGGCATCTTCTTCAGATGCCTCTTTATTCAACCAAAAATTAAGAAGAAAAGAAATTTGCCATATATAAAAATAATTTTCAAACAAGCTATGTATTTTTTTTTTACAATTAATAATTTATAGTTGAAACACAAGGTTTGTACATATTACCATGATATCAAATTTTTTTGAGTTGGATAGTGATACTGAGTAATAATGTGAGGTTCTGTTTTCTTAGCAAGCCCCACATCATAGTCTAGAGGCAGAGCTACCATCATAAAATAATGTTGGAGAAAGTTTGAGCATTGTATTTGTGCCATGTTCTCTTCCATCTTTCAAATTCACGTTAATATTGAATAGAGAGTGTTTTGTGATCGTATTGAATTAATTTTAAAGTTAAAAACAAATCTGAACAACTGTGGCATTCTGAAGTTTGCAAACCAACAAAAAAATCTGCTTATTTAATCCGAACACTTTAATTCAGTCATGAGTGAAACTGAAGCTTCTGCTCTGATATCTTCAGGGCTTTTGTTGTTTTTCCTGACTTTAAGGTGACTAACTCTTTCTGAACTAAAACCATATTTTTTCATTTAAAGTTTCCAAATATTCTATTGCAGTCATTACAATAATCCAATTTATTTGCAACCAACCCTTTTCAGTATAGGAAATATGCCTATTTAATTTAAGAAACTACTTCAGAAAGTTCTAGCTGCAGAGTACTTCTTAACTTTTCTCTTTCCACCATTTATTTGAGACGATAGTGCTGCTCTTTGTGTCTGGATCTGGTCTTTCAATATTTCTGGACTCCTGGTTTCCGAACAAACAGAAGTACAAGATTATTGGTTTACTCTTCCAGGAGTTCTGACATGAAACTTGTGATAAATAGCAGTTTTGTGGGCTGGACATGGAAATTTTTTTCTTACTTCCCAAGTTAAACAGATTGATAAAATTTCTGTTGCTTCCTGGAACAATAGGTCTACTTCACTTTTACTTCTCATTGTGTTCCTGTTTCCTGTAATAGAAGAGGTAACAAACAGTAATTCAGCTTTGTATTATATGTATAAATATTTTCACATCCACAAAAGGAGTCACTAAAGAATATAAAATTATCTTGGCTGCATTATTTTCAGCAATTACTCTTGCCTTTTTGCATTTTGTACTTCCATTCCAGGACAATTTTCTCCTCCCTTTCAATTTTCTGTTTTTAAAGAGATTCTGTTGGTAAAGTTCCCCATAGCAATGTGGGATTAGTGAGCTAAAAAAAAAAAAAAATAAATCAAATTAACAATTGTAACAGAGTAGTCAGATAGAATGAAGCTCCCTGTAAGTTACTGCCATTAGAAGGCTCACAAAATATCCTTTGTCAATTGATTTGAGGTCATCAATGTTTTTATGTCTTAAAGGAAAAAAAATATTCCTTTCTTAATGTTCAATCAAAAAAAAAAAAGGAAAAAAATACTTACAACCAACAAAAAACCTCAGTGTATTTTAAGGATATGATCTGATTTTCTTTCCTTCTTTCCTTATAAAAAATGTTCTCTTGACAGAAATTGATTTTTCTGTAGCCTCATTTGTTTAATTAATGATTCTATGTGTGCTATTGACTGGTATAATACCGTTTAATTGGAATAATTGTTTGCATCATGATGTAGTGCTTTAGTGCCAAGTGTGTCACTCCTGTCATATTCTATCAAAAATCATGGTCAGAATCTTTCTTAGGGTAGAAACTCAATACACAGAAAGTGCATCCTGTAGACAGTATTATTTATATTAAATGTTCATTACCTTTTATCTGTCACTCCCAGTTTCTCCATCTCTGTTTTCTCCCCTCATGCACACAGAAACTCTCTGTTCTCCATATAATTTAGTTTTCAATTTTGTCTTTCACAGTTTCCCCAAAACAAATGGTAGTAAAGCTTTCAAAGTGAGGGCATCAGATCCGGTTCTGGCATGACTTTGGTTATGATGTAAATCAAACAAAAATCCTGATCCATGGTATTTGATCTCACAATAGGTGAGCCAATATCACCCATCCCCACTGTGTGGCTGTATCATTTTAAAACATGTATGTCAAAACTTCTTAAAAATTATGATGCATTAACTCTTTCTTTCTTTATTATAAATCAGATGCTCACAAATCAGGATGCGTATAGAAAGGACTTTCTCCAAAACATATGATAAAAGCTGAAATAGAATTCAGAGTTTTAGGAGGGTTTGGTTTTTTTGTTGTTTGTTTTGTTTTGTTTTGTTTTACAGTAAAGTAGAATGTAAACTTGTGTGCTTTGTCATAACAAGCAAAGACTATGTGGCTTCAGGCTTTTCTCATGCTGTATTATTAAAAATAAGTCAGAGCAGTAGAAGCAGGACTTGTTAAGATTTCCATCACATAGGAAATTTCAACACTTTCAAATATGCTGTGAATGAAGATAGTGGCATTTGCAAAACAACTATATGTAAAATTAACACAATCATCAAAATCATCACATTTCAAAACTTGTGTTAAATATCGGTAAGCTAAACCATGGACAAATATTAAGTGGTAAAACTGCAAATGGTTCGTTTCCCTGTAATGCATAGATTATTATGAAATTACCTAACCAAAATTGTTGTCAAAATATTCTGTTTCAACACGTTTTGCATGGATGATGTGCTAGATATGCTGATGTTATTCTTAGTTGATTTCACTGGAAAAATGTGGTTATAGCAGGAAAATTTCTCCCTTAAGTATTTCCAGCCGTTCAAATTTTGCTTACAAATTTTTAATTAAAAAGTCTTCATTCTAGGTATATCTGGAATAAAACAAGCTAATTCTTCACAGATATTTTCAGAAGGAAGCATAGTAATTTAAACATTTTTTTTTTTGAAGGGGGGGCAGGGGAGAAGCTGACACATGTGACTGAAACTATGTTAATACTGGGGTCTGGATACACATTTTTTTAAAATTTCTGTAATTTTTAGTCATTGATATAACTAAAATTGACTAAGATAAAGTGGTAAAGTGCCCTTTACCTGTACATTTACACTAATTTTAAACTAGGTACATAGTCTTGAAAAGGTTACAAATTATAATACAATGCAATGAAATGTCAGTTACCCAGAATCCAATAATTATATGGAAAACCTGAAGATTCAGAGTTGAGGATGACAGTTTGATAAACTTGAGAGAATTATTTTTAGAAAAAGAGGGATTTTTATTGTAGAGTTAACTTTTTAAGTTGTCTGCAGCTTGATCAGAATTTCAATAAATAAATACCCTAATGAAAATTTGCATTAAGCATCTTTTTCTCCTTTTAGGCATCGCTAAAGTTTCCATTACAAATATGTGTAACATTTTAATCTACGTTCATCCCAATGCACTTTAAGTACACTTTAATCTGAACAAGCTAATTCACAGTAATAGCATTTTAATCTATATAGTTAACACTTCTCTTTGCTAATAATTGCTGTTTAGTTTTATGGAACAGTCATTAAATGTCTTGCTAAATTACATAAAGATCATAATAGGCATTTAATGGATGCTTTTTAAAGTGAAGTAGATATTACTTTAGATTATAAGTAACTGTAGGTTTATAAAGCCATCATTATATGTCTATTAAGGCCATTTAACTTAAGTGTTCCATAATTAGAGAAGAGCCAGAATTTTAACTGCACATTTGCAAACTGATAGCTAGGGCTTGTAGAAACATTTCTCCTTTTATCCTAGCCACTGATGAAGGGAGTTTGTACTTTCTGCAGGTTTTATTTTGGAAAGGTTTTTTGTTTTGTTTTGTTTTGTTTTTTAAATTTTTAAGTAATATCTTACCACACTATAGTCAATTATATGGGACAGAAATGAGCAGGCATCTAATACACTTAAAATTCCTTAAAAATTATTTCCAATAATTGAGAAAATAATTATAGAGTTATTTTTCTTTGTTAATTGTTAAAGTTGAAAATGAATGCGAGTGGTTTGGCCTAAAGTATTGTCAAGGGGATGTAAAGTACTTTAACCTCTAGATGATTAGTAGGCAAGAATAATAATTTTGCCCTCAGTCTAGTTCTTTTGGCCTAAATCTACCTCTTATGTAGCTGCCCAAGTCATAAAAATATACTTGTCACTGGGTCTATTGTATTCAGTATCACTGGAGATGCTGAAGAGCTTTATCTGTTAATCACAGACAACATAAACTGTGTTCAGCTCCCAGATATACTCCTCCATGGAAATATTGTTTTTGAGGTCACCAACATTGTCCAAGTTCGTTCTGTTCTAATTCAGGTGTCAGACTTCAGTTTTGTAACAGCTGAAAGTCAGTATTTAAAATGATCTTCCATTTTTGAATAAAAAGAGATTTTTCACCTAAAATGTTTCTTTAAAAAAAAATATCTTGGATTTAGTTTTTTATTTCTATGTAAACACAAATCAGAGTTTCCACAGACAGAGAACTATGTACAAAGCCCAATAGTGTCTCATTCTTTTCAGAAGCATAACTTTGACCTTAGTGATATACCAGATTACTTTTCCCAGAACGGGCATGTGGACTCAGAAATAGAGAAGATCTTGGCATGAGGTGGTCTCCCATGTGAAATACTACATGACCTGCTTCTGTTGATGCTGTTTTGAATTTCCCAACTGTTTATTGTTGTTCATATTTTCTCCAGTGTGGGTTCAAAGCAGAAGCAAAATATTTGCATTTGAGTAGCAGAATGTCAGAAATGGAAAAATAGCAGAAATTGTTAACCTTTGTCTCACGCCCATCACTGCTTCCTGTTCCATTGCATCCGTTTCCTTTTCATTACCCTCTGTTTGAGGCTGGCAAAATTACATTTTCTGTTCAGTTTTGACATATTTTTTTTCTAAGTCTTGCATCAAATACACTAAGTTAGTGTCTATGGGCCCCCAAGAGTTAATTAATTATGTGACTTAAAATCCTGAAGGCCATTTCCTATTAAAATACAGTTCTTGTTTTCTTTAGTAGTTCTGATTGGTTTGTTTTAATAGGTCTTTTCAACAAATACATTTAGCTTGCTAGCAATTTTATAGAGTATACAAGCGTTACTCTCAGATAACTGTATGCTTTTGTAGTCTGAAGTTCATCTAATCTTGCATAGGTGGGGAAGATACAGGGAACTCCTTTTATAAAAGACTTAGTCTTTGAGACTAACAAATAAGTTTGTCAAGAAATTCCCCTTCCCTGTAAACTGACTGTATTTCCTTCACCTCTAAGCAGAGGTTCTTTAAATGTGAGCTCTGGCCAAGTGGTTCTCCAGTTTTTGCTGTTAAGGGTCAGTTCCCTCTTTTAGCTCAGTCCCAGACACACAGACCTATTGCAGAAAGTAAGTCCTAAATAATATTTTCCTGGTGTGGTCTTGAGTACCTACCTTGCCAAAAATTTTGCTGTTTATTCATCTATTTATTCTGGCCATTAAACAGTACAACAATCTAGAAAAAGAGAGTGATATATAAGAAGACAAGACAGCAAACTGGTTAATGACTAAAGATGAAAGTGGAGAAGAAGGAATAAGGGAGAAATAAACATATGCAAAATGACCTACTACTAGGAGAAGAGGAAGATAAAAGCAGAAGATGGAAAAACAGGGAGAAAATAGGAAAGAAAAAGGGAGTAATATACTAAGTCAGTATAAAAAACCCCAGGAGTAGGAGAAACCAGTTGGAGATTCAGACATGTAGTTGCACTAGAACACATTTAACAGGAAGTCTGACAAAGAAAGCAGACAGACTACATTAAATCCTCCAAATTTTAATAACAACATCAGTTACCAAGTTTCATTTCGGGCAGGGCATACTTTGGGAGGGAGTCACTGTGTTCTAGTAGAGATACTGATATTATGTTTGCATATGGGGTCAAGTACTCCTATAAAAAAAGCAGCTATAAAGACCTTAGTTTTTCTACTTAAAGCATTACAAGGTCGGTGCCTGCTGGATTTGGCATTCAAAAGCAAAATGCTCACATGCACTGCCTGGGATTTGTCTTGCTGAAAGCAAGCTTTGAGTCTGAGCTGCTTTCCCCTCTGTGCTCAGAACAATTTAGAATTTTGCATTATCTTATATATTTCACCTTTGCATTTCAAGTCTGTTCCTCCAATAGCTGAATTCTTAGGCTTGGTTTGAGTAATAACCCTAGCAGAAAACCCTTTGTTTTCTGCATTCCATATTCAGTTCCTGGTTGCTTGATATTTTAAGCACATAAATATTTATTCTACTATAATATCGAGATGGCACAGGAGTGTTCCAACTTCACTAACCAGTGAAATATTAAAGCAGGATCCTCCTCCTTGTACAACTATAACAAAACTTTAAGGTGCCTTAGTGACTATGCTTTTTGTTTGGTAAAGGCATCAACAATATTCTGCCTGTGCAAATGTGCAAGTAAAGCATTTAGCACTGGACTAAAATGACAGTATTGTACTGGTAACCACAAGTGAATAGCTAGAGAAATCAAGAGGTACAGACAGCCTCATGATTAATGGCTCCAAAAATTGTCGTTATAGAAACTGAGTTTCCCAGGACACATCTGCAGATCTTAAAATACTTCATCTTAGCTTGTAGCTAGAAGTTTGCAGCTGCTCTCTACTTACAGTATAAGAACTTACTAACAGCTTTTCAGCCACCATCTGTAGTACAGCAAAATACACTGCAAACTATTCTGAAATTGCTTTCCTCTGAGAGTCCAGCAGTATTTTCCTCAAAATGTTAAGTTTTACTACTTTCTTTGAGACATTGTCGCTGAATAGAAGCATAGCTTTTTGGTAAGTATTCTTAAATGCAGCAAGGAAGTACTGACTTGTTAGTACCATAATGAACCCTGAAGTTTATGGCATTTTCTTTTAAAACTGCAGTTCATCAATTGTGATATGTTCCTAAAGCTCCACAATTTTCACTTGTATGAGATGGATACCATACTGCATTAAACTATATGGATGAATATAGCTCTTAATTTGTCAATTTGATGCGTATTTATTCTCTCTCAAAAGGCAGTACAATGGAAAACTTAGAAAATGACAGAATCAGCAGCTGACTGTATACAGTGATTTATTTTCCTGGAAATGATTTTTTTTTCTCCCTCCTCTTCAAAATGTCATGGTCTCTGTAGAAATAAAAACTGCATTATATATACAAGTCTGCAATGGATGGTAATATCCAGTCTTGGAATGCATGGTTATTCATTAGGCTGTAAGCATTAACTGATACTTATGTGATGTGTTATAGTAAAGAGATAACAAATAAGACATGAGAGAAAATGCCCTGAGGTGAAATCTTGGCTTCATTGAAAATCAATGGCAAAACTCCTATTGCCCATCAGTGGGACAAAGACTTTGCTGTTCATGTGAGAATTGAAACAGAATTCAATTTCTCCACTTGTGAGAACTTGTAATATGTGATTATTTTATTTGGGCTTAATTTTCTGTTATTTCTTCAGGCAAAGCTCCAATTGAAATCTCTTGTCTCATGCAATCAGTGGGAATTTTTCTTAAGGAGAACATTTTGTCAGTACTGCACAATTTGTTCTTTTTTGTTGTTTATCTTTTGTCCATTTTATTGTTTATCTTATAGGAGAAGAAGGGAAACAGGCAACTTTTTGGAACTGAGTAAAATGAAAAGGAAAAACAGACCACAAAAAAGAAGTAAAGATTAAATAGGGTTAATCAAGGCTAATTTATATTGTGGATGTGGAATTAGGGTGATCTTACTTGCAAAAAGGTTTTGTCACTCTATTCTTTTCCAAAGAAGTGTAAGAAGACACCTTAGTGAAAGGGTTGAAGGAGTTGGCCCTTGAGTCTATGTGCTCGTCAGAGCCATTTTTTCCTGTTTCCTCCCTGGCTTCTTGCCACACCAAGTCCTCAGGATGCTGTCTGGCATCCTTCTCCCAGGTAGCTTCCTCTTCTGCTAATATGTGGGGAGGGCACTGGATACCCAACCCATCCCCTCTTACCATCCCTGTTTTGCAACTCTGTCTGCAGGCATCAGCCTGCCTTTCCCACAGCGGCTCGTCCTGCTAGTGACTGCCATCGCTAATGGTCCCCTGTTGGCTCTAGATGCCTTTCGTATTCTTGCCAGTGGCAGAGGGCAGCAGCTTTCAGTGCTTCAGGGATGCCAGCCTCTAAGGGGAAAGGCTGCTGCAGTTGGTCCACAGGGAAGCACCAGCAGTGGCAGAGTGCGTGAGGTGGAGTGGGGAGGGTGAGGAAGGCAACGGTGGTCCACAGGGTTTGCAGGGGTCTGCATTCACCCTCACCTGCCTGCGGGGGAGGTGGCTGACAGACAAACACTACACCCGGGGGAAAATAATTGGGGTCAAACTGTTTTCTTTTGCTCTCTGTAGCGTTCACCTTTTATTTTTACATTACATGGGATTTAAGGATGGAGCTGGTCTGTCCTGTGTGGCACAGATGGGACCTGCCCACCCTGAACTTCTGCTCTCCTTCAGGAACTTCATCACTTGCACAATCAGGGCCCCAATTACTATAAGAAATACCAAATGTTCCTTCTGCAGGGAGCTCCCTCTGTGAGCCGTGGTGGCAAAAGTACAGACCTGAGTGCCCAAAAGCATGATTCACCATTGCTGTGCTGCAGCATCTCTGGGTGTACAGGAAGAAGCCACTTGCTATACAGTTGCATGTTTATCATTGCCACAGGGGAAGTGATCAAAACAAGATCTGACCAGGGCACTATACATGTGCCCTGGGGGTTGCAGACAGAATGACAGGAAAAAAAAAAAAATCATAGAACCACAGAGTCATTAAGGATGGAAAAAGATCTCAAGAATCATCAAGTCCAACCGTCAACCCACACCACCTAACTCACTAAACCATGTCCCTAAGCACCACATCTACACATTTCCCGAACGCCTCCAGGGAGGGTGACTCCACCACTTCCCTGGGCAGCCTGTTCCAATGCCTGATCACTCTTTCAGTGAAGAAATTTTTTTCTAATATCCAGCCTAAACCTCCCCTGGCTCAACTTGAGGCCATTTCCTCTTATCCTATCACTTGTTACTTTAGAGAAGAGGCCAGCACCCACCTCACTACAACCTCCTTTTAGGTAGTTGTAGAGAGTGATAAGGTCTCCCTTAGTATGCTTATTCCTCAAGTATGCTTGCTAATGTTATCTCTTTTCCTTCACTGGAGAAAGTAGTTCATATTTATGCTATTGATTTAAGAAATATCTACAAAAATACATATCTAACAAAAAACATCTGAATGTTTCTGTCGTTGTTTTGTCCCTGAGTAATAGGAAAACACCACAACAACCGCTCGCTCCTGGAGATGGGGGAGAGAGCTAAAGGGGCAAGGGGAAAAAAGATGCACAGGCTCAGATAAGAAAAATTTAGTAATTAAACTACAATAATATAGAAATAATAATGATAACAATGATGATAAGAATAACAATGGTAGTATGTCTACAAATATACAAATGAGTGATACACAGTGATACTGCTCACCGCCCTATGACCAAGACTCAACCTGTTCCCAGCTAATGATCCTGGAGCAGAAAGAGTCCTGAAACTGCAGTCCTGGAAAAGAGACAAGAGCCCAAGTGTCTGAGACCGAGAGCCAACTGAGAGAGCAAGAAATTAATCCAAGAGAGGGGCAACCCATAGAGAGGACACTCAGAAAAAAATTAACCAGAGTGAGATAGAGAGCTTCCAGATTTACCATTGGCCAATTTAATTCTCAGTCCTAAACATAAGGTTGAATCCTAGGCTAGTAACTGGGGCTGTGCTCCCTCACAACTCCTTCTGCACCTGCAGACACTGGCACAGCAGAGAAGCTGAAAAGTCCTTGACTGTCCTGGCAGCAACTATAAACAGCAGTATGTTATCAGCCTTCTCCTCAGCACAAATCCAAAACACAGCCTCACACTAGCTACTATGAAGAAAATTGACTCTGTCCCAACCAAAACCAGCACAGTTTCTAAGCCACGTAATGATACAGATACTCTAAAAATGACTTTTTTTCATGTCTTCTGCATTTTTCTGCTGTGGTTCATGCTTCGTCAATTTTTCAGCACATGCCAGAAGTATAAATCATCAAAGACTTTTAACTGCAAAGACTTACATCTGCTGCCAAAATAACGGTAAGATGTTTTATCTTTGCATTTCCTAAATGTTTTAGCCATTTAATGCTTTCAGTGTTGTACGTTTTTGAGATTAATTTAAATGTATAATCTAATTGGTGTCAGTTTTCTTCCCATGGAAAAATAGAGTGATTATATTAATTTTAAAAAACAAATCTATATTTTTCTTATATACGTAAGACAGGCAAGATCCTGAAGAACTGGGGTAGGAGGGAAAGCACTTTTATATTGCATAATTACTAAGCAAATCTTCCACTACTACTTTGATTCTGGTGTGAAGAATTGGATCTGGGATGGTGCCATGTGTCCTGAGGGCTAGCTGCAGGCACTAAAAGAAATGGTAAAACCTATTTCAGTCTTAGTAGACTGTTAGAACTAACTGGGGGGAAAACAGCTTAAAAAGTGAAAAGGAAAAAGAAGTTCCCTGTACCTAAAAAAAGTTTCCATATGTTTTTCATCAGAAAATGATAAAACTCTTCAATTTTCAGCTTTTGTTTTCATGAAATACATTTGAGAAGGCTCTTGAAAATAATAACTTTGCCTGGAAAAAAAATCCCAAATATCCCACTATCTACTATGAGAACAAACAGTTTAAAACAGAATTAATAACTGAACCCACACACGATTTCCAAATTACATATCAGTAGAAAGATATATATAAACATTATAAAGAAAATTAGAATGTGATACACATATAACTGATATATGAATGAAACCAAGCATTTCCAATTCCTATGGGTTTTCTTTTTTCTCTATTTTTCTTTACTTGATATCAGATGACCTTAAGTCATTATTCTTTTGGGTTTGGTTTTTTTTTCGTCTCCTCTGTGAAA
>NW_010133597.1:29208-35146 GCF_000699245.1 Pterocles gutturalis | reverse complement strand
GGGGGGGGGGGAGCGGGCAGGAGGGGGAACTGTAATGTGACAAGGAAGAAGCAGTGAACTCAGGTGCAAGCCAGACTGTTCCCAGAGTGCCTTGCTGTTGTATATAAAAGGACAACAGAGAAAACAGATGTTCACATATGAATACTAAGACTTTTAAGGTGAGTGGAGAAAATGTGACTCTCCAGCTAAATTAGCTTTGAAAATATATCAGTGTTTCCGTTTAGGAGTTTTGTCTAGTGTCAGCATATACACTCAGTGCAAGATTTCAGTGGTTTTAGCAAGCCAGGCTGTAACCTAAGTCATGATATCTAAGAATTAACCTTAGTCATGTTGAAGAGACAGCTATATACAAAGCCCAGAGTACCTTTTTTTTCTCTTGAAGTCTTACACACGTTTTAATTCATTAACTAGTTCACAGATGTCTGTTTCAGTATGGTATAAAAATTTGCTAAAAATGCATTTTACAAAGTTGAATGTCACAAGGATTGAAGCGGATTGAAGTGGATTTTGTAGGGCAAGTGCTTGTGTAATACCTTTGCTTGAATTTAGATCTATCTTATCTACATTATTAAGCACGAGTTTATAATAAAGCCCACAATTTCTGAAAGGATTTTCTTCGTGTTGGCCTGTTTGAAGAAGCCAGCTGATTCTTATTCTACTGGGAACACTCATCACTTTACAGGAATTGTTGTAACTCAGAGTCAGTCCAGTGGGAATATTTTTGACATCTCTTAGGAAAAATTCTAAACCCTATTCCTCACTCACAGGTGACCAGTGAAAAGCATAAGCCACTTCTGGTGCATCGGCTATTGTTCATGGGATCAAAAGGCCAGTTATGGTTGTGAAATTCTGGAGAAAGAAGTGTTGCTGTATATTTCAGGACATGAGGTTATGCTTTGCTAAACTTTCATCTTGGAAGTAAATATTCAGAACCTGAAAGAAAAAAGAGTGACTACTTCTAAATGATTACTTTTTTTTTTAATTCCCAGAAAAATGAGTCCTCATATTTTCCTGATTTAAGTTCCTTGATTTAGCATGACCACACCCATTTAATAAGCATGTTGGACTGTAAAAATAAAGTGCAAACATAGAAACTTCCTATTATCTCTTTTTCCTCTCACTTTTAAAATACATCTCTCATATAATTTCAGTGTATTTTCTCATTCAGCACAAGAAAGGACTTATCAGTGAGACTGAGAGCAGAGCTTGACGTTAGGTGTTGATTTCATAGAAGTATCTTAGCTGTTTGTAATATTTGCATTTGGGATGAAAATTATACAATATTATTTTACTGGGACACTTTTCACTATTGATTTTCTTTCTGTCAGTCCGTTCTCAACCCCTAATTATTAGGGTTCAAGCAAAGAGTGTCATTAGTAACATTGTGAAAAAGAACTCCAGTAAGACCTTTTAGAAATAAACTTCAAATAAATTGATATTTTATTGACAGAAAAGCCCTTCTAATTGTGGATATAATTGTCCTGCACAATGACCTGGCAAATATCTTGTGTCAAGCCACAGAATCTGAAAAATTCACACAGTAGCCCAATATTCTGTGACTCTGTGTTAGAATTTGAGTTTCATAATCCCCATCTGTTCCTCTCTTGCACGTGCTCTCACACGCACCTGCTCACACACACACACTCGCATATACACTGTACTACTTCACAGTCAAAGAGCAAATGTTCTTTGAAATGTTCTTTACCTGAAGTATAGGTGGAATAGTCAAATCATTCACATTTTGAAATGGCTGAAGAATATTAACAAACCCCTTAATGCTCTTTATTTTCTGTTCTCAGCTCCTGAGAAGAAGTGTTTTGTTAATGTGGCTGCTTTTGATTTATTTTTTTTTTCAAATCTATGAAGTTTGAATTGTTCTTCGAGGTTTAAAGGCAGAGACAATTCAAAATAGAATTCACCTTCTGTCCCATAATCAGGCTATGGCCCCCATGGTCATTAGTACCAGGTTTGTGTGCCATAGGATCTCCCACTGCCAAACATCTGATCAGAATCAGACCTAGACATGCAAGTTCATTTTTATTGGTTAACTCCAGCAATTCAGAGTGCACTTCAGAGTTTGTGCTAGATTTCTGTTTTCTGTTTTTTGGTTTTTTTGTGTTTTTTTGTTGTTTTTTTTTTCCTAGTTGTACACATCTTGCAGAAGACCAGGTGATTTTATATTTTTTTAATGGCATTTGATGGTAAAATAATGGCATCAAAATACCACTGACACGTTTGAGCTGCAAGATGAGTGTATAGAAAGGAAGTTCTCTGCCAGGTTTTAAAAGAAAGAGCCTTGGAGCCAGATCTGTTGTAAAACTGCAGTCTAACGATCCTGTGTCTATGAAACAAGAGAGACAAGCAAGGTAGTTCCTGGTTTCACATCCTGTATTTTTGATTTGTTACACTTGTGTCATTGAGTCTTATCAGAGGACATAGTTTTGTCAGGTACTGTACAAACAAAGAAAAAAAAGATGGTTTTGTTTCTTAAGGTAACTCAATATTTGACTTTCTTCCTTCAGTAGAAATAACCTACTAGTGATTTTTTTCATGCTTATTGAAATGACTAGAGTTTTAAATAGCTCTCTCATCTGACTGTCCTTCTCTTTTGCAAATCCTACCTGAGCCTCCTAGTCAGTAGCATCTTGACCATCCTTTGTTACGTTTTCCTAGAAATGTTGCCCTCATTCTTCCTTGTCCTTGTCCTTGTGTCTTTCCCCTTGGATTACAGTTTCAGAAAGCTCCGGTGTAGTTGAATTTTTGAAGAAGTTAATATACCAGACAACTGAAATACTTAAACATTTAAATAGTTAAAGTATCAAATTAAAGTACTAAAGTGATTATTTCTTTTCTGTTATTATTTTATCATATATACCCACTCACCAAGTTTTGATAAATACATTTCATGAAGCTAGTGTCAGGTTGAGGTAGAAACATCAGCATTGTTAAAAAAACCATTAATTTCTCTGAATCACAAATAACAGGTTCTTTCAATAACAATGTAAACAACACATTGTGTAACAATGTAAAATACATGCATATTCTTTGTGCATCATCAGAGATATTACATCATTTGCCCCACTGATGGAGGGCTGAACACAACCTGGTTATACATGGCATGGTGTAACACTAAGTCTCTGGGAAAACTATGGCCAGAAATATTAGGGATTCAAGTTCACTGCCTAAAAAAATTTAATAATTTTTGAAAATTAGATTTTCCTACTTTCACACATACACAGGATTGCCCTTTTTTTTACTTGATCAAATCTCTGCTATAACTCAAAGACTTGTAAGAACTCACTTATCCAGCTTCTGACTGAATAGATATTTGAGAAGAATGATACAAATTACTTTTTTTCCAGAAATCTGTAGAACAGTGTAGAAAGGTGCTCCTTCAGGCTATTCTAACTGTGCCCACAGCAAACTAAAAATATTATCAAGTAGATTAGGGGACACAAAGTAAAGGAGAAAGGATAACTTTTTTTTTAGATGAAAACCACATTAAATCTCCCTGTGCATGTAAAGAAGAGCAAATATACAGAAAGGAAGAGGAAAAGTTAGAAAAGAACTGCACAAAAGGGAGGGTTTCTAACTTGCCCTCAAAGAAGTTTCTGTCTCCCAAGACAGACCCACAGGCTGTGCGAATCTTCACAACTGCAGTAGAATTAATGGAGTGACACTTGTTTATCACAAACAAAACTCTGGTCAAAGAAACCAAGTTAATATAGTTATTCTATGAAGAATTAAGCATTTAGCAAAGCCATGCAAATCTCTAACTTAATGATATATTGTAGGGGATTACAGGCTTGGTATGATAGGCCTCAAAAGTGAAGGCACACTATGCAGTGTAAAGGAGTATTGGTATGGTATGGTATGGTACGGTATGGTATGGTATGGTATGGTATGGTATGGTATGGGGCAGAGACTGGCACTGGAGGGCACGTAGCTATAAAAGGCTCTCCAACGACCAGTTAAAGAAGTACAGATCTGGAGATCATAAAAGAGGGTTTTAGGGAACAAAAAGAAAACTGAAATGTTTAACATAAGTAAAAACAGTAATAGAATCATAGAATGGTTTGGGTCAGAAGGGACCTTAAATATCGTCAAGTCCCAACTCCCCTGCTACGGGCAGGGACACGTTCCACTAGACTAAGTTGCTCAAAGCCTCATCCAGCCTGGCCTTGAACACTTCCAGGGATGGGGCACCCACAGCTTCCCTGGGCAACCTGTCCCAGTGTCTCACCACCCTCACAATAAAAAATTTCTTTCTAATATCTAATTGAAATCTGCCCTCTTTCAGCTTAAAACTGTTATCCCTCATCCTATAACTACACTCCCTGATTAAGAGGGCCCCCCCTTCTCTCCTGTAGGCCCCCTTGAAGTACTGGAAGGCTCCTGTTATGTCTCCCAGGAGCCTTCCCCTCTCTAGGTTGAACAACCCCAACTCTTTCAACCTGTCCTCATATGGGAGGTGCTCCAGCCCTCTGACCATCTTAATGGCCCTCCTCTGGACTTGTTCCAACAAGTCCATGTCCTTTTTATGCTGGGGGCCCCAGAGCTGGATGCAGTACTCAAGGTGTGGTCTCACAAGAGCAGAGTAGAGGGGGACAACCACCCCCCTCAACCTGCTAGCCATGCTTTTCTTAATGCAGCCCAGGATACAGTTGGCTTTCTGGGCTGCAAGTGCATGTTGCCAGGTCATGTTCAACTTCTCATCAGCCAGCACCCCCAAGTCCTTCTTCTCAGGGCTGCTCTCAATCCATTCTCTGCCCAGCCTGTATTTGTGCTTGGGATTGCCTCGATTCACATGCAGGACCCTACACTTGGCCTTGAGAACTTCATGAGATTTGCAGATGCGCACCTATCCACCCTGTCCAGGTCCCTCTGGATGGCATCCCTTCCCTCCAGTGTGTCAACTGCACCACACAGCTTGGTGTCGTCAGCAAACTTGCTGAGGGAGCACTCGATCCCACTGTCCATGTCTTTGACAAAGATGTCAAACAACACTTGTCCCAATACCGTACCCTGTGGAAATCCACTCATCACCGGTCTCCACTTGGACATCGAGCTGTTGACTTCGACTCTTTGAGTGCAACCACCCAGCCAAATCCTTATTCACTGAGTGGTCCATCCATCAAATCCATGTCTCTCCAATTTAGAGATAAGGATGTCGTGTGGACAGTGTCAAATGCTTTGCATAAATGCAGGTAGATAACGTCAATTGCTCTTCCCTTATCCACCAATGATGTGACCCCATCATAGAAGGCCACCAAATTTGTCAGGCATGATTTGCCCTTGGTGAAGCCATGCTGGTTACCAATCACCTCTCCTTCATTTTCCATGTGCCTTAGTAGAGCCTTCAGGAGGATCTGCTCCATGATCTTGCCAGGCACAGAGGTGAGATTGCCTAAACTGTAGGTCCCTGGGTCTTGCTTTTTTCACTTTATAAAAATAGGGGTTATGTTTCCCCTTTTCCAGTCAGCAGGTGACTACCATGACTTCTCAAATATGATGGATCTTGATTTAGCAACTTCATCCACGGGTTCCCTCAGAAGCCATGGACACATTTCCTCAGGTCCCCCAGTCCATATATAGTAACTTTAGATGTAACATGGAGCTGCATGTCACAGAAACCAGATCAGGGTGAAAAGTGTGGTACTAACATAGATATGACACAAAGCTTCTTCCTCACTCTGGGATAAGCATGTTAAAGCCTTAACTTCAGCATCATATTCCTCATATTCCATTTAAAGACACAAGATGCACCTCACCACATCCGTCCACATCCCAAAGTCATTGACATTGGGACCCAGAAGGGCAGTGGAAGAGTAAGTTAAAAACCTGAGGAAGGAGCAGATGCCAGGATATTTTTTACAGTAATTTTAAATATATTATTGTTTTCTATAATTGTATTCTTTGTTTCTTACATCTTTCCCTC
>NW_010133597.1:0-29177 GCF_000699245.1 Pterocles gutturalis | reverse complement strand
CCTGTGTAATAGTAATTACACAGAAAATCTGGATTAATTCTGTGATTAGATTGTTAAGATCATAACTACACTAAAAACAAATCCTTGGCTTTATGTTTAAGAGGCCTCATTTTTGCTCATAACAAGACTTTCAGACTAAGATGGAATGTTATCAATTTCCTAACACAAACTAATGGAAATAGTTACTTTGGAAACAAACTTCCAAGATAAATAGTGGGCTTTCCATCTTTTCAGTGTTTTCAGATCACAGCACTGTGCCTTTCTAGAAGACATAGTTTCATCAAATGTAATTTTTGAATTAATTAAACCTAAGTTATTGGGTTCACTACAGAGGTGATTTCATAATATGTAACAATAATAACAGGATATCAGACTGTATCATCTGCTGGTCTTATCTGACTTTAAATTCTATGAATTTTATATGACAATGGTCTGTGTTTTTGTAATGGGATCTTCTCCATCTGCTTCTACCATGAACCACTGTACTCTCCCGGGCTTCTGTAATGCAATCAGTTCATCTTGAGTAACACCTGTGACTGCTGGAGTTTCACTGATGGTTCTGGGACTTGATGGCAGCATAAGGCTTTGGGATTTTTTGGTTCTGTCGGTTGCATTCTTGTAAGAAGAATTTTATAATACCTTTAGTAGACTTATTTTTTTTAAAAAAAAAAAAGGAAACTGGATTAAAAAAAAATATTTTAAATGATGTTTTTATCGAGATTGCCCTGGTCTACCTAGAGGTAAATGTAGGTAAAGAAGTATATGTAAGCTCAGGTGTTTCTGGAAAAGTTCATTATTCATTGCATTCTCATCCTTTTAGCATATTCATTTATTATTTTATTGGCCAATTCTTTTTTCTTTGTTCTGAGGTTAAAAATATAGTATACAAAGCAATGACAAACAAGCTGGTGAAAGTTTTTGTTGGTTTGTTGTGTTGGGGTTTTTTCCTTTAGAGAGATATTTTCAGGCTAGTCCTTGATGTTTAGAAAACAGATGGTATTTAATAAACTAAACTGTAATTGCAATCAATAGTGAATGTTGATCAAATTTAAAATTAAATTATGTTTGCAGAAGTATCCTGATATCTTGTTTTGCAAAAGATTATATTTCTTCCTTGCTAACATCCTAGCATTAATCAATGATGGTTGAATATGATTGCTATTAAGTTTTACATTATTTTTGAATTCTTCTCAGCTGAAAACGTTATAGTGTGGAACAAGAACTGAGAAAGGAGGTTAATCTAAAAAATGTGCATCTACTGTAAATGCAGTTTTCATGTGTCTATAAAATTGCATATGGTTTTCAAGACATTATTCTGAGATTAGTATCATGAACGTAGTAGTTGACACAAGCTGATCTGTTCCCAGTCTAACAGAAAAGAGCAAATTGGAGTTAATATATTTAGTCTAAAAGGGAATTGTTGACAAAATTAATAGGGATAATACCTAAGCTAGTTGTGACACAGAACTAAACTTAGTGTTTGTAGGAAAACTTCACAGGTCATAATTTTTGCCAGCTACGATGGGTTGCTTATTTTCCAGGGAATGTCACTATTGAACTAGAAAATGATGATTGATCTAGAGAATCTTCTGCACTGTTACCTAGCCTATCTTCTGTCCATACTTGTTTTATTTTGTTATTTCTAAATCATCTGTGGTGGATGTTCATATCCAGTCTGCATAGCCTCTGAATATTTCTAAGCAGTGGCAATTCTGTGATTTTCTGCTAGAATTTAATTATTTGACTGTCTATTTTGAAAGTTAACTGGCTGTTTCATTATGTTAAATTGATTCTCTTTTTTCAGCTGCATTTTTTTTTTTTATTCTAAACTCCCTTCTGACATTCCAAGCAGCGTCGGAAAATGCTATATAACTGTAAAAATCAGAAAGGAAAGAGAGAAAATTGAGCACATGCTTTTGTTCTCATTATATATAAAGGAGGTTTGGAGAGCAGAACATACAGATCAATTTAATAGAAAGAAGAGAAGAAGTGAGATCAGGAAATGGAGGAAAATTATACCTGAAAACCTTGCGACCAGATAGACAGCAGGTAGGATTTCACATTAGAAATACTGATCAAACAAAATCTGAGTAAATATGAATGGAAAGATTCAAACTGTTAAAGTCTGTGTTTTGCTCTTCCTTTTTGATGAAACATCTTAATTTATAAATCCTAAAATACACTCCGAGAAAATAACTCTCTTCTCCAACTGAAGAATGTATTTGACTAATATCTCTGAGTAATTATTTCTGGCTTAAGGAGTGGTGCATAACTGTATGAGAACATACATTAGTTAAGCTGTCTTGCATAGAAATTCTGTGTGCTTATTAGAAACAGAGCTTTGTAAAAGTTTAAGGATGACTTTCTGTCAACATCCCCAAAAAAGGCACATGGATGTGTCAAGGGACACCTGAGAGTCATGCTGCTTCTGAATCTGGCAAACCAAATATCTTAGGAGATAGAAGAGAAAACTAGTAACACACAGAGGTGTGGTGGGTTAGCCTTGGCCAGCAGCCAAAAGCCCAACCAGCTGCTCACTCACTCCCCCTCCTCAAATAAGGTAGGGGGGAGAATATAGGATGGAAAAGCTCATGAGTTGAAATAAAGACAGGGAACACTTACCAGTTACTGTTACGGGCAAAACAGACTCACCTTGGGGAAAATTAAATTTATTGCCAATTAAAATATATTTGGGTAGTGAGAAACAAAGAAAACAAATTTAAACAGCACTTACCCCTAAACATGTTTTTCTAGGCTTGACTTCTCTTCTTCATTCCCAACTCTTCTACATCCTCCTTGCCAAGGGCAAATGGGGAATGGAGGGTTGTGGTCAGTCCTCTCATAGCTCTTCTCTGCCATTCCTTCCTTCTGATACTTCTCCACTCCATGGGCTGCAGTCCTTCAGGATAAACCTGCTCCAGCATAGTCTCTCCAGGGGCTGCAGGGGAATTTCTGCTCAGGTGCATGGGGCATCTCTTCCCCCTCTCCCCACGGTGCTCCCAGGGCTGTATCTCACACTTTCCCCTCGCTGCCAGGCAGCGTTTTTCCCTTCCTGGCCCAGCCTCTCCCTGAGGCACCGCCATGATGTCTGCGGGGCTCAGCCGTGCCCTGCGGTGGGTGGGTTGGAGCCGGCTGGAACCAGCTGTGTCCAGCATGGGGCAGCCCCAGCCGCTCCTCACAGGGGCCGCCCTGCAGCCCCCTGACAGCCCCTGGGCACCTGCACCTAGTGCAAAGAGTCTGGGTTTCACTTTGGATTAAACCTTTTTTATTCTATCCATCAGAAGAGGCAGAACCACCAAGGCTTCTGCTGAGCTGACCAGAGAAGCAATACAAAGCAGCAAAACTCCTGGTAGCAGCTTCGTTTCTAGATCTCAAATGGTGAGTTTAGGTGTTTAATTAAATATTCAGAAAAGGTAGAGTGGAATAAGAAATATGAGCAGGTTAACTAAATACAAACAGAAATGACCAGGAATAGATTTAAGAGAAATGTTGTCCTGCTGGGTATTCTGACTCCAGAGGCAATGAAGGATGCTGCTTTGTGACTACTCGAGATGTGAGCAATACATTGTAGTAATAAAGTAGAAATAAAAATGAAATAGGTTTGTTCCGTGACTGTTCACTAATATTTACTGTTGTTATGAACACAGAATAATTACTTTAAGATCTTCATATCTTAAACCATCTTTAATTTTAAAGATATTGATAGTAGTTTTTGCAGTGAAATGTTCATCTGTGTTCTCAAAATCCACAACTTAAAGAGTCTCATTTAAAAACATTTTAAAGTCCTATCTACTGTAAAATAAGTAGGTAGAGACTTAACCACCTGTTTTGATAGTCAGAGGCTCCTCTATTGTGCAACTGCAGATGAAAGAGTGACTTTAAAGCTAGTGGTCACTGGGGCTGGAATGAAGACAGAGAAATAAGTTTTTCCCATGGTACCCATTGACCATTACCTCTCTTTGATTTGAGGTCAAGTAAGGACTTTTCTGCTCAGTCAAAGTAGTTGTCAAGAAGATCTCCACTTTACTCAGTGTGAGAGGAGAGCTGGCCAGCATACTAATGTAAATCTAGTGTACAGTACCCCTCCAGCGGCTGTGAAATAGAAACTCTCCTTTGTTTTGGTCACAACATTTTCCAAGAGTTTTGCAGCACTTTTGGGAGGGACATGGATTATGAGCTCTGCTAACTTCCAGAACTGTTACAAAAATGCATATACTAAAAGCAGGAGTCAGCTACTCCTGTTAAAAGGACAGGACTATTTAAAGCTGATGTTGCATTGCCATCTGCTCCACAGTTATGGCTCGTGAAATCAGAGCAAATAAAACTTTTGCTTTAAATCCAACTTCGCTACAAGTATTTTAGTGATGAGATTTGTAGCTTAAATTGCAAATAACTCTTTTCCCATTTCTGAAGCTGGAACTTGGCTATTCTCTATCTTGTCCACAGTGAAGAGTGTGTTATTCAAAATGAAGCTGTGAGACCCACATAAAAATAGTTACTACTGTGCTCATGCAAAGAGGGGAAGTATGCACCCTTATTTTTGTGAATCTTTGTCTTAAAATGTACTAACTACTGTCATTTATGTTTGTATAATTTTGCTTTTATTTCAAGAAATCATAGTCTCGTGTCGTAGGGATTGGTATTTTTTCAGTAGAAGTAGCAGATGGCTGAAAATTTCAGGTAGAACTCTGTCCAGTCTGAAAATATCAAGTGTTCAAAATAAAAGCACCTTTACAGGAAAGTGTGGAAATTTTGCAAGATGGAGAATCTTATTGAGGTAAATGAGAATATTAAGGGAATAAAAAATTGCTTAATTTTTCATACCCCTTCCTAGAAATATATTAAGTAACTTTCAAATATTCAGAAAGCAAATCTCTACTTTAAATTTTTAATAGAACACACCACTCTAGATTGAGAACATTGTGAATAGAATTGCAGAAAACAGATAGCAGTGATGTGCTAGAACAAAGGAATGCAAAAAATCTCTATAGCAGAAAAGAACTATGCTTGATATAAAAATATTCAGAATATTATTAATTATTCAGGAGAACACTGTTCCAAGAGGTCTATCATGACTGTAGAGGGTTTTTTTGTTTTGGTTTCTTTTGGTTGGTTTGGGGGGTTTTTTTGGAAGTAGATTATAATGTTCTGGAATTACATGACTTCTCTATAATAAACAGTTAATGCTTGTTAAATTAGTCGCTGAAATTGTCAGAGGTGCAATGCATCTGTTCTTTGTATCATTCATTTTCATTAGGGAATACATAGTCATCCAAGACAATAAGAACAGTTGCTGGGTCATGTTTGCTGCAATAGCTAGGCTTTAAAAAGTTGATAAAATTATTTTCATTACAGATTGACTAGGATAGCAAACAATTTCTAATTATTGATGAAGTTGCAAACACAATCTAGCATTGTGGCTGTAAACTTGTATAATGTACATGGTTAAACTTTTTTTCCTTACTTGGTCACAGGTTAAATTTCTTTTATGCATTCTTTTTTATATTTGCCAAGTCAGTATCTTCCATGTTTGTTTTACTTTGCTTAGGTGATATAGTACAAATGCACTGGTCAGCCATGAAGATACTTTAATTAAAAAAAATATCACGATGATGCAATCAATACTGGGGTATTGTAAAACTAAGAATTACAATCTTCTGATTAAAGCTTTGATTTAGCTGTTTCTGGGGTAAACCTACTCATTTCAGAAAAGCACAGGTAAACAGAGAGTAACTGCCTATCATAGAATCATAGAATCACAGAATCATAGAATGGATTGGGTTGGAAAAGACCTTAAAGATCACAGAGTTCCAACCCCCCTGCCATGGACAGCAGCACCTTCCGCTAGACCAGGTTGCTCAGAGCCTCATCCAGCTTGGCTTTGAACACATGCACACAGGAAAAAAAGGTTTCAGTTCCCCTGAAGCTGCTTCTGTTGTCTAAGGAGGAATAGAGAATGTATCACATTTCTATTTTCATGATCAATAGATGGAGTACCTTCATGTTTCCCATCTCTCTTACGGTCATTTGAATCTGTGTGGTACATTATGAGAATAATATAATTATGGCATATCCCAGGGTCACATAAAATTACACTGGAACTCAGTTTACCTCATCTACAGTCTTCCCTAATATGGGCTCATTAGTCTCACAAGCAGGTCTCAAGGGACATCCCTCAGAGATAGCTGAGCTCAGGTGAATTAGCACAGGCTGCAGTGTAGTTGCTTGAGGTATATGAACAGTCACTCGTGTGGGAGATGGTGGTAGCTTAGATGAACAATGATTGACATGAAGCTATTACTTTAATCAAGGAATGCAGAAATGTTTTTGACAAGAAATATTATGAGATTTCATTATGTGAAACTCTTGCTGCTTCAGTTTCTACCTTGAGTCATGGCTGAAGTAAACCTGAGAACACTAGGCATTCACAGAGAAGGTGATTGTCAATCCAAGCCATACAGGCACAGCAGTTCTTCAGAATATTACAACCAGAATTTTCCAAACTGATCACTTATCTGTTAGGATCTCAATATGAATTAAGTAAGCTTCATCTTTAGCAGGAAATAAATATGCATATCTGAAGAACTCTCCCCTTTAAGCCAGCTGTTGATCAGAAGCAGCTCTGGAGAAGCCTGTTCTAGAACACCTTTAAACAAAATTCCAAATCTGAAGACCGAATTCCTGTAGCTGTGATTTTTCTCTTATTTATTGGGTTGAAACTCAGCCTCAGAATATTAATAAACACTGCAAAAATGAATTTTTCAATAAACTACATACTGCAGTAACAGGTATGCATCCTGCTGATAAAATCTTGTAACAAGTTGCACGACATGAATCTATTATTTATTGCTTTGGAAGCCATTCTCCTAGAGAAGGTCACTAACAGCTGGCTGTATTAATGTGTGCATATTAGTTGCCTTTAATAGTATCAATGATGTATAGCCTCATCTTTTTGGATTTTTCTGGCAAACTATATTTATAATTAAGGCCCCAGTTTCCATTATAATCTTACCAGAATAATGATCAGAACACAAGTCAATAGCAGTACCAGTGACATTAAAACCAGCAGTTTCTCACATTTGAGCTACTGATAAATTAACTCAGTGTAATGTTTGATTCTGCAGCCACCACATTGTGGCTCCAAAGACATTCAAATGCAATCTTAAACTGAGGGTCCTGCCCATCACTAGCAATAGGACTGTAATGGAAGGTTTTTCTGGGAACCTCAATTATTGTCCAAAGGATTACATCTGTACTACTAAAGATGACTTCACCAGGTAGTCTTGAGGCCAAGCTCAGCCCCATCTTGATGTGCAGAAGTCTTTGTTGTCTACTGGCCTGGAGTTCCCACTTGGGACACTCCTTACTCATCTGGGAGTTTGGAGCCTTCTTTTTGTGACTTTTTCCAGACATTCAAAAGTTTTGTTTGGTTTTATACAAAGCTCAGGGATAAGGGACTTTGGCTTGTCCTGTATTGTTCAAAAAGCTTGTATAAGAAACACAGTATGACTGATAGTGCAAAGCACGCGTGTTTTGCAGGTTTAAAATTTTTCACAATGTAAACATACAAGGACAAAACTCTCAGTCTTTGTATTTCATAAATCTTTTATAACTTCAGCATCATAAAATGAGAATAACAACCTTATGCATATCAAACAAAACCATGCAGACTTAGTTGTTTCAGCTGTTCACTGAAATATAATTTACTTATGTGCAGATGCACGGTCTGATTAAGCTGCCAGCAGAAGTGCTCAGACACATCTAGCATTTTCTGGTTCCAATTTCTATCTTAAAACTACATATTTTGAATATATGCTTATATGCAACTCTAAGTTCACATTCAGCACTTTCTGCCTGTGTCATGGTCTGTTGCACTGTGTGCCTTATCATATGAATTCCAATTGGCCAGGGATTACTCATGTTAAATAGTCTATAAAAAAGTCTGCAATGTAAGTCAGAGTCCTGGAACATTTATAAGGCAGCAGGAAAATTAAATGTATGGGGTGATAAAATGAATCTGTTTGCTGGAATCTCTCATGTTATTTTATTCAGATGTAATTCTGGTCTACTTCTGCAGAATATTCCCAATAGTATAGAGCTGATAGTAGAGCCAATTCTTGAAATCTTATTTCTCCCACCTGAACTAATAGCAAACTAGCCATAACTAAGGCATTCTCAGTGGAGCCAAATTGCATGGGAGAAAAAAAAAATAAAAAAAAAAAAGATAACATTCTAACATTTTTTTTTATACTACAGATTAAATCTAAGATAACTAGACTATACTTTCTTTTTTGTTCAACTGTGCAGTAACAGCAACCAATGGTATATGTCTATGTACATGTGCATATGTTCTCCCTCTAAACTCACAAGCAAATTTTCTAAAAATGTTCACTTGTACATAATTCAGGGATTATTTCTTCTATTGTTAAAGTTACTGACTGAAACTTCAGGTTCAGCTCTACGCAGGAGACTAAGCCTATGATCATGGCAATCCATTTCAGTATAAGACTCTCTTGACTGTCTGGTACTGATATGCCATCATTGTTGTATTGTGCATGCATCAGCGTCTTTGAGTTGGCTGGTACTGTAACACCAGCTCAGAAAATAGCACTGTATACATTTAATGTATTATGCTTTAAAGACTTTAGCTGTTGGTGGATTTCTGTAAAATGCTGATAAAGCCAACATTGATACTATCTTATATTGTTGGAAAAGACTGAGACAGCACATTTAAATCCAAAGAAACAACTCAGTTATAGCCTAGGAGCATTCTTTTTATCAAATCATAGAATCATAGAATGGCCTGGGTTGAAAAGGACCTTAAAGATTATCTAATTCACCCCCCCTGCTGTGGGCAGGGTTGCCAACCACTAGAGCAGGCTGCCCAGGGCCCCATCCAGCCTGGCCTTGAAGGTCTTCAGGGATGGGGCATCCACAGCTTCTCTGGGCAACCTGTTCCAGTGCCTCACCACCCTCTGAGTGAAAAATTTCCTCCCAATATCTAACCTAAATCTCCCCTCTCTTAGTTTAAAACCATTGGCCCTCATCCTGTCGCTATCAACCCCTGTGAACAGTTGTTCCCCCTCCTGTTTATAGGCTCCCTTCAAGTACTGGAAAGCCGCAATGAGGTCTCCCCGGAGCCTTCTCATCTCCAAGCTAAGCAAACCCAGTTCCCTCAGCCTTTCTTCATAGGAGAGGTGCTCCAGCCCACTGAATCAGAGGTTTTTGTTTCTTTCTGTTCTTTCCTTTTCTTTTTTAAGTCTATGTGACTTGGTTTGTTTTGTCCTCAGAACCCACCTCTTCCCTCTTAGTGTTTTAGGCCAAATTAAATTTGGAGTTACTGGTACAACTTCCCTATAAAAAAGTACCATTGGGAATCATACACCTGGAGATCTAATTACAATAATTTGAGGAATGTTAAAGCCAGCCAGGTATTTCAGCTCTTCTGAGCCACAGCACAATTCATTTTCCAAGATCCATACTAAATGCATATTAATGGTTCCTTGTGCTCCTGAAGCTTGGTCACTTGACAGGCTTAATAGTCTGTTGGAAGCAGTTGGGTGTCATTCGAGGTCCCTGCCCAACAGATAAATGTTTGTCTGTGTATGTCCTTTTCCAAAGAGTGAATAATAGTACATAAATGCAAAGAGATACTGTTGGATGCTGACTCACCTAATACCTTTCTGTAAAGAGATATTTCACTCAAGTCTGGAAAGTAATTTATCTTCAGAAATTATGTTCAGGTGTTATTTTGAATGTGTTCAAGATGATTTAAGCTTACCCTTTTCATAAGTATTCGCTAGTGGAGTCTGAAGCTCTATATCCTTGGCAACAACAGTTGCAGCTTGTCTTGGTTTGTAGATTTCTTTACTTATTTTCCGTTTTGCTTGCTATCATCTCACATCACTTATATTTAAAGTCTTCTTAGATAAGCTATCAGCAGGTACTAGGGCCATGTAGAAAACATGACCTGCTTACAAATTACATCTCGTCCTGTGTAGATGCATTCTTTTGACACCACAGAGAATACAGAATAAGACCTTTCTATTTACCCTGAGGACCAGCAATTTCTGCTGAGAAAACAAGTGTAAAGAAATGAAAAGATTTAAATACTTTGCAGAAATGCCTCATGCCCAGTTTGAAGGCAGGGAATCTTTCATTCTGCAGGCATGACAAATCTCTGACACCTTCACAGTGCTGTAGCAGCGTACCTCTAATCTCAGGTGATGAGACCCAGGCTTAATGACTCCTCTCTCACCAAAATTACTAACTCAGATTCAGGGAAAACCCAGCGGTTCCCTAGCAGACAGACAGAGATGAGGGCGTGGGTCTGTGTTGCAGAGTGAAGGCTGTAAAGGAGGGAGGATCACGTTCAAAATATCCCCCTGGTATCTACTGGGCGCCGTGGGGACAAGGCCTGGGGGCGCCAAGGTGGTGCTGGATGGAATGGGGTCAGGATCTGGGTGATGTCCTGCTCAGTGGGGCCTGGCGCTGGGCAGGGGCAGGGCTGCAGTGGAGTCAGGCCTGAGACCCGGGCTGACAGCAGCCCCAAGAAGGCCTCTCCCTGCCTTCCCGTCCCCTCACAGCTGCCTTTTCAAGACCTCCTGAAGCCTGAAGCCTTTTTGCTACAGGAAACTCCCATCCGCCCCTGGGCACCACCTCCTGCTGCTGAGCTGTCACCTTGCCCAGCAGCCCATGGGCAAGCCTGCACTCAATGAAAGACGGCTTTCTCCTCGGTGTGTCACCATCCACCCCAGAGCTGGCAATGTGGTGCCAGGCTGGGGAACCCCCATGGTGCTCCAGAGCTAAGCTGCTACCGGAAAGGAGAGAGGGGAGGCTGGAGCACCATCAAAACAGCTCAGGAATGACCGACCTCGGTCATTCTGAGCTGCAAAGCTTTCTGCTGAGACAGGTGACTGATCCTGAAAACTTTACATTTTCCAAATAATGAGCTTATAGCTGAGCTGTTTTATGCGTATTGTAGGGCTCCTGGTTCTCACATTGGCTGAGTTTGTGGTATCAGTCAGTTCATTTTTTTCGCACACTTTCTCTTGAATAATGTTTCAATTTGCTAGTAAGCGTTTTCTAAGCTTATTTCCCTGACGAGTTGCTTATGTGTGTTCTGATAGAGACTCCTGCCTCTTTTTTGCATTCATGCAATCAACAAAGAATTGGAAATATTCATAAGGCTGCATTTCCTTGAGAAGCTTTTCTTCTTTTCAGATGAGTGGCTCACTGTCCAGCATCCAGAAGAAGTTTCATTTCTCTGACAAAAAGTGAGTCTTCAAAGTCTAAAGTAATGTATCTGGAACTTATACTGGAACCTGCATTACCTGTCTTTTTTGTAGTCATGTGCAAGAGTTATTTAAGGAAAGGTCCTTTCCCATAAGGCATCGCAATGCCTGTGACATTGCTTTTTGCAAACAGCAGTGTTAAAGGACCGAGTATTCTGTCCAAACCCATTTATTTACTCAATGGAGATAACCTATAATGGGAAAGTGTCTTTTATTAGATATTTACTTCAAATACATTTGAAAGTGATTAATCTTTTGCATCAGTGACTGCAAATTTGGAGAAAATATCATATATAATCTGGGTCAAATAAATATTTTTTCCTTCTCCAAAACTGCTACGTTCACACACAGCTAAAACCTCTGTTGGTTATTCCATACTCTCTAGACAATGTAAGCATAATTGTTTCTTCAGAGTTCTTTAAAACTAGCATCGTATCTTTGACTTCAGTGGAATTACCACTGACTTATATAGGTTAATTTTAATTGGAAACAGTCTTGTAAAAAATGTGTAAGTTTTGTATTTGTAGTGTGCATACTGAAATTTATTTTTTCTTCAGAAAGAGTTCTCTCTTAAAGTGTCACTTTAAGAAACAGTGGAATTTGATGGGGTATACAGAATTGATTTGACATGGTGTGTACATTACAACTATTTATTATAATTTTATAATACTACTGACTATAGTATATGGTAATGCATATTGTCTTTTTTTGTTTTTTTACAGACATTAAAATAGGTTGGTTTTGTTTTTGTTTTTCCAGCAAATGCATCACTCTATCATAGCAATAATAACATTCAGGGCAGATTGTGATATTTCACATAGTTATAGAAATCTGGAACAAACCTACTGAGATGATGCAATTGCCTGAGATAAACAGAAATGTAAATGTTGATTTGCTCTATATTTACAACAGTGAAGGTGAGATTACACTCTAACAAATAAGGAATTTACTTCAGCCAGGTGTGTGATGCATTTTGTGACTGATCTAGTTATGCATCCAATTCCTATTAAAAAAATCCACGTGTACCCAGTATAATTTTAAATTCCCTTTCTGGGATAAGACTACCATTAAGACTTTTTTAGAAAATATCTGCATAAACTTCTGCTAGCTGTACACAAGACTACTCTTTGCATGATCCAGGCTGATAAAAAGGCATGGTATGAAGCTGAAGTAAGTATACCTAGCATTTATATGGGTTTATTAGCATATTAACTCGAATGTAGTGAACACTAATCACATCCATATAACAATCTGTCATGTCAAAGACTGAGCAGAATGGATAATTCACCAGTTTGAAGCATGGCAGATAGAGACTGGATCCAGGAAAGTTTAAGCCCTTTTACTATATACATTGAGTATTTTTAAAGAACCGCATAGGTTGTTTTTTTCCCATGGCAACTTTGCTTTTTGATTTTCAGCATCACATATTTCAGAATGTTACACTGTGATCTAGTTAAACTGAAGGCATTAATTTAGCTTTCATTTCTGTATATCACTCTATCAATTTCGGTTGACACAAACCTAGTCTACCCCAAGAGTGTCTGTGGCTTACAGAATTCAAACCATTTTCAGAATATCTTCTACAACTGAAAGATGGTCAGAGAAATCAATCATCACTGAAATTTTTTTGATCTCTCTGAACTAATTGTGAATTCATTTTATCACTCTGACTTCTTTGCAGAAACAAACAAGCCACTCTGAGCAAAAAAAGTTATATTTTCTAGGGTCCCTACTGTAATTTTCTTTACTTTCTCTAGCAAAATTAATACAAATTAGAGATACACTGCAAGTTAAAATAAAATCACAATGAAAAAAAAAAAAAAGAAAAGGTTGTTTGTTTGGTTTTTTTAATTTATTGGGCTACTACTGGAAACCTGAGTTGCTTTATAAAGTTTTTTACTGAATATTTCTTCACTGAATGTTGTCTGCATGCTATTTAGCAACAGGCCAAAGCAGACATGTATATGGTTCTGATAGACCGGATTCAGATCTCAGCATGGTATAAATCTAGGGAGAATCTGATTACACTTGGTGGCATGTCATTTTTGTAGAGCTGGAAAAATGGTAATTACTAGAAGTTATAGTGTATCAAGTTAATTTTAGGTACTGTTACTATTACTACTGTTTTGTTTGGTTTTCTCCTCAGAAACAGTGTATTCAAATCAAATTATCTTGGTTTTGAAGCATAAATTATTACAATAATACTATTGTAAATTATGCTTCATCTGTAATTGAATGACTAATCTGGCTCTTTTGGATTTCTTCATCTTTTTCTCACAAGTGACTGTTCAGCAATAGAGTAATAAGTACTAGAAATCTTAACAGTAGGCCTCAAATGAGATGTGTCAGCTAAGTCCAGCTGCAACTGATGCTTTATTATGAGAGCATCTTGACAGTGTAGTCAGGGATCTTTGTGCTGAATGTAGTACTGTATTTCCTTTTCTTTTTCTATGAAAACATAACATGTCTAAAATCTGAAATTTGCATTTTCTTTTAAAATATGAGACTGAAGAAGTCATTTGTAACAAGAAAACAGTTGATTCTTTGCCTGAATGATGTACACTGTGAAAACTAAGTAAACTCTTAAGTCTTTGTATTTTACCCTTAAGTCTCTAGATGAGGATACCTATCTAAATCTGTTTGGAAAGACTTGCAATGAAAGTAGAAGCCTGTTTTGAATCCATCTAGTTTGATTTTTACTTTGCTATTAATGATATAACTTGTTAGACACTTGGTTTTACACACATATACACACCTCATAAATCTGTTATTATTTACTTAATGCCACTGAATTATACTCAATCTTGAAAAATATTTTCTCTTAAGATTTCTGTTTTGTTGTTGTAGACCAAAAGTCACTTGCAATCTGCACTGACCAATGCATGTATTGGGAAAATATTTTTTCCTCTCATAGTTACATTATGTCAGAATTACAGAAGTCTGGAACTGATGAAGGAATAAAAAAAAAAAAAAAAAAAAAAGGCTTTTAATTTTGCTCAACCTTTGGAAATTGGGGATAGGACCTAGTGATATGTTGTGGTCTACTGCCCAAGAAGACTGGCCAAGTACAAAGTACGCTAGGTTGACAACTTCTTCTCAACTCTTCCATTTGTTGTTTAAAGATATCCTTCTTCAACTTTAAAATCGATCAAACATATGGTTAGCATGTTTTCTGCTTGGTATGTTCTATATGGGGCAAAGGCAAATTTATGCACCGGGGGTGGACTAACCCCCTCCTGTAGGATAAGCTGGGAACATGACTGACTGGGCAGCTGCTCTAGCTGGAAGCTGAAACCTGGAAGTCCTGGTAGATTGTCAACCGAGCAGGAATCAGTAGAGCACTCTGACAGCATCCTGGGCTATACAACAGGAGCATGGCTGCTAGACTGAGGGAAGTGGTTATTTCCCTTACTCAGTTTTTGTTAAATCAGTGTTACTGAGTCCAGTTCTGCACACATACACCCAGTACAAGACAGACATCAACAAACTGGAGCAAGGTCAGGAGAGGGAAACAAAAGCTGGACAGGTCTGGAGTACTTGCCCTGTGAAGATAGGCTGAGGAACCAGGATTTCTTTGGCCTGGATATGTGTGTGTGTGTGTGTGTGTGTGTGTTTGTGTGTGTGTGTACACATGTGAGTGTAACCTAACAGGTGCCTGCCCATATCATGGTCATGGAGAACATGGAGAGGAGCTCCTCACAGCAGTGCATGGCGGGAGGACAAAGGCCATAAACGAAAGCAGGGAAGATTCAGAGTGGGTATAAAGAGAACACTTTTCCCTATGAGGACAAACAGAGGAGTGGGCTGCCCCAGAGAGGTGTGGCCTCCCTTAATGGAGACTTTCAAGATTCAGCTTGGCAAGGTACGGAGCAACCTGGTCTGAATTCAAAGGTGTCACTGCCTTGAACAGGAGGATGAAATAGAGACCTAACAGAGATCCCTTCCAATCTAAATGGTTCTATATGTATGTTGTTTGAAAACAGCAGCCATGTCCAAACTCCTACAAGAGTTACTTGTAACAAGCTGATTGTTGGATTAACATATTTTTCCTTCTGCCTTATTTCTTGCTCAATCAGATGAATATAGTACCAGGGAGTTATTGGTTCTTTATTGACTGACTTTCTAAAAACACACAGCAAACTATCTAGAACGACATTTTCCCTATTCTGTTTTGTTATCTCTGTTCGTCATGTTCTTCTGATGTTGCAGATATTGATCTGTTCACCTTAAATAGTTAAAGAATCATCAAGATTCTGCCCTTTTATGGGTTGTGGTTCAGAAGCAACAAAGTGGGGTTTTTTGTTTTGCTTTGGTTTGTTTTTGTTACAAAGGAATCTGTCTGTTGTGATTTAGAGCCACGAAAGTCGAGGGAGTTATCTTATGCTCTTTATCAGTGACCCTTGAGATGTATGGAACCATGGTGATGAATTGCAGAGATATCTACAGAGAAAACTCAACAAACAAGGTATATTTGGAGATTTCTGTACAGGGTAAAAATTTTCTGAACTCCTAAAGGGATACTAAAAGCCCTGGAAAATTCATGTTATGCTTTTGAAATGCTTTTTTTCCTGACCTTTCTACTTTAGACTTGGCTGATTGCTTGAACTGAATATGGAGTATTTTACCTCAATACTTCACCTTTTACCTTTAAAGTATTACAGACCACTTCATAAAGCTGTAAATTAAATACCGATAGTGTACTAAATGTATAAGTAAATTTATCGGCAGTTGTGCACTCAGCCATAGCTTACGCTCAGCTATGCACTTTAGAATTTCTTGTACTAAGAGGTATGCTGGCAGCGATTCCTAAGTTATGCCCTAACCGTTGCAAGGAGTGCTTCATACTACCACTTGAACAAACTGGATTTTAGAGATAGACAGAGGCTGTCTTATTCCAAATCTACCCTTGAAACATAAGGTATGACTCTACAACTCTGTATGTCTTGGTGACTGAGGTGCACAAGCAATTATCCATCAGACTGGATAGAAATGTAAAAACACATTCTGACTGTTGACACAAGCAGGAAAAAAGTAAGAGCCTTGCACTTCCATTGTTTTCAGACTATGCTAAAGTTGCAAGTGCGTTCCCGCCCACCTCCATCTATTTTGAAAGTAATTTAGTTTTTTAACAATTTGAAGAGACTAGGTCAAGAGATTAGAGCTCTGACCTAGGCTTAACTCATATAACTCGTATCATTCCACCCTCAAATTAAAAAGAAAAAAAAAAAACCTCAGCTTTTTTCTGATCAACTGAATTGCTCTCTTGAGATGGTTTGGTTTCTTTTTCTCTTTAGAGTAGACAGTGAAACCAGAACAACTAGGTTCTATCTTAATGCTTTAATTTAATTGAGATAAATCTGGACTAGAGATAATGATTGACTAGATTGCTGCTTTAACCTGACCTACTTCCATTATCTTCTAGTCTCGAGAGAAACATTTCCTTTACCAATTAATCCTCAGGGACAGCAGCGAGCATCCAGTTTTGATCTATGACACAATTTAGAGCAGCCTCTGGAATTTCTAAAGATTACTGATGAGAATTTTTTGTTCATAGGCACTGTGACCTAGTCACATCTGCTCTTGCATGTCATGGTTGTAGTAAGAGCCATGACATGCAAGAGGAGATGTCTGTAATGAATGGCCTGTGTGGCTTTTTTAGCTATTCCCATCATACCTTTCATTGTGACTGTTGAGATCATCCTATGAGATAAGCTTGGGAACCTAGATGATTCCTCCTCCCTCATCTTCTGGACATCCTATGGCAGTCTCTAGGGCCCAGATTCCTCCAGCTTGGTCCCTGGTCTCTCCAATAGCAAGGCTGAGCGTGTATACCCGACAGGGAGTTTATGCTATATACAATATACATATACACACAGATGGCCACATGCATAGGACACATGGAGCACTCAAAGGAACACTGACAGCACCAATTGTCTCTTCATGCTCCCCTCTCTGACTGGTCAGGATGGATTTAAATTAGTAAAAGTAAATATACGTGTGCATATATTTAGAAGGGGAATCTCTCCAGCAACAGGTCTCACTCAGTCTGCCCTATTGCTGGCCCACGGACCCTAGTCTCTCCAGTTGTTGGCACCTGAACACACACACATCTGCAGCCACAGCCCCACTGCTATTGCTGCTGCAGATCAGCACCCTCCACACCCCGCCCCCCAAAAAAAAACAAAACAAAACAAAACAAAACACACCAACCCATGCCAGGACTCCCCTAGTGCCAATATCTGACTGCCTGTGCTCTTGTCTGTAGAGATGCACAGGTACTCTCACAACCCAGAGCTGTCACTTGGCTCCCGGACCACTACACCTGCTTGCCAGCTCATCTGGCTTGGTCTTTGCTAGTCATCACACACTCACTTGCCCACTCACGCTTATTTCAGTTGCTGTCAATACAGACCGCCACACACACAAACGCACATGAAGCAGAGGTCCCCTCACTGGAAAATAGCTGAAGGTGGAGTTTAATAAGGAAATAGGACAGACTGCAGTGATCAGGTGCTGGACATGGCCAGACAAGCGCACTGACAAGCAAACTGTTTACACATGACCGCCCTTTTTATCCCCTTATCCCTCTGTTTTGTTGCACTTGTACCTCCTCAAATCACCTAAGTCTGTCCCTTTCCCCACTTTGGTTCCTACCTGAAACATCCCATAAATCACGCGCAATCCCAGAATGCTCTTCCCCTGCATCCCATGGGGGTGATGAGTTTCTTCTGGAATAGCCCAGATGTTTGTTCCTCCAGAATCTGCAACTCAGGTTCCCACCTGCCCTTGTGCCTCTATGCTTTTCTGGGTTTGTTGCAATGGGCTTCTGATGAGCTGGTGTTGTTCCTGTGATGGGCCTGGGAGCAGCTGAGGCAGGTTATTAATCAAGTTACTCCTCCTGCTGTTGTTCCTCTGTGGTTTTTTTGTGTGCAGACGAGTTTCCTACCACTGAACCTAAACTAACCTTATCATGCAGTACTTGCCAGACAGGAACTCCAAAGATCATATTCTGTTGGCAAATATATGCCACCAAGCAGTTAGATACCTAACTGTATTCATTTTGCTGATTTGGAAAATTAAAACTTTTCACCAATTGACCACAAAATTATAGAATCATAGAATAGTTTGAGTTGGAAGCGACCACGGAGGTCATCTAGTCCAACCCCGGGAAACAGAAAATTTTGATGATAATGGAAGTGAAATTTCACTTTTTTCCCTTGAGAATGTTAATGATTTCCATCAATATGTATTTCTACTGCAATAGTCTGAACACTATCAGTACTTGTTATGAAAACTGTTAATAAGAGTACAATATTTTTGAGAAAAACATACTTGTATTTAAAGATATGTTCTCAGCATCACTGAAGGCATGAAAGGAAAAGCTGCTGCCTGGAGGAGAATAAAATGTGTAGACAAAGTAAAAACAAAAATAAAACTTATTATAAACTCAGGAATTAACTTCTAGTCATACTGTTTAGCGTTTTAAGATAAAGCCTCTACAAAGCAGGAGCATGCACACCATACATTTTTTAAAGTGACCAATATAGTGTTAATTGAGATTAGTTATTTGTTTATATTCCTTGATCATAAATGTATTTGTGTTTTCATTTAAAAAACAAAAATGTAAAGCAAACAAAACAATCCAACACTTGTGTGAAGGTCTCATGGTAGTAAAGGTGTCTGTTATTACATATATAGGCAACAGAGCAAAATTGTTAAGAAAAAAAAAATATTAAAAAGATGGCATATTGTATGATGCTACTTCTTCATACCTTGCAAAACTGATTTCTTCACTTTTAATGTCATGCATAGTCTTGTAAATGTACCTGAATGACTTCAAATATCAGATGATGTCACATGTCACCTACAGAAGAAGAACTAGGAGACTGTACTTCAGGTTACACAATCACCTCTTCATGTAAAGTTCTTTTATTTTATACCTGTATTATTGACTAATGACAGTTTTCCATTTACCTTTGCATAAAAAGTAAATTTTTCTTAAGTGTTTTTTGAATGTACAAGACAATTGAACAGTGTGTCTTAAATATATATTTAATTTAAAAACAATATTTCTCTCAAATAATGATGCAGTGGTCGTCTTCTGACTTGCTTTAGGCTTCCCAGCTTTATTCAAAAACCATACTACATCAAAATCCTTCAACTCTTTTCTATCTAGCTCTCACTTATAAAAAGTGGTAAGTTTTCTCAAGATGCAAACTGCAGTTGAACCTCCAAATGATGCTGCGGCAGTGGAAATAACTGTCAGCCTTTGTTACATTCCTCTTTGTCTGGAGGGCCAAGATATGATAGTTGATACTGACTCTGATGTCATACTTATTTTCCAGTGCACATATAAGCATCCAAGGGAACAGAAAGCTCTAAAAAAGCCCAAATTTAAAATATTTTTTTTCTTTATACAGAAACAGGATGTGAATTCAGGCTTATCTGACTAATTACACTCAAGCCCATATGTACGTTAGACAGATTCACTCGCCATACCTACAAAATGTGTGTTTTAGCTCATAATTGTATAAATTTTAACTAACATATGGTTCTGATTTGGGATGAATTTACTAAACATGATCTAGTTAGGAGACTGATTTTTCAGTCTAGTACTTACCATAGTAATTATTAACAGCACATGAAGTCATTGTAAAACATCTCATTAGACAGTTTATGAAGACTCAAGGATGTGTTCTGCCCTATTTATTTATTTTCTTAAGAGATATTACATTATTTAAGTTTTGCTTTCTATAGAGCTATGCTTTTTATGTTTATGAGATACACAACCATATCTTACCTATAGAGTTCACATGAAAGTTTAAACAACATATAGAAATAAGATAATTTTAAAATACATACAAGCGTATGTATGAATGAACACCTGATTTTGTCTATGTTCCCTGCAATCACCCTTGGTTAATCTTTCTTTTAGCTATACAAGCAAATTATTAAATTACCCAGCAACTGGGTAAGTCTATCAAAACTTTCAGCCCCCATTTGAAAACTTAGCTAAGAAGATCAAGTTCAGCTTTGGACCCACTATTTTGACACTGTGATAAGGTGGACTCAAAAGAGAACTGAGGCAAAGAATGAGATGAAAAGCATTCCAAGAGATACTGAAAGTAGACTGAAGGTGACGAAACTTTCCACATTCCTCCATGTGGTTTAGATCCATAGGGCTCAAGTGACGGCATCTATTCAGCTGGGAAAATTGTTAAATAACATACTTCCAAGTGAAAGCCTACTTTACAGATTAAAATGACATTTAATAAAAAATTTAAAAGTGGTCAGGCATTTTCTTAAAGCATAATGTTTGAAAAACCCTGTAGCTGAGACAGTCAACGAACTTTGTGTTGTAGAGAGGATAGCTCTGCTGGGCATCCTATGGCTGCAGTTTGTACAGACAGCTGGGTGCAGATCAATCCCCCTGAGTCTCATTCATCCTTCCTTCCCTGCCAGGAAGAGAGATACTGCTGTGGTTTGACCTCTGGTTTGGACTGAACGAGACCCATCACATGAAGGGGTAGAACACAGTAGTCCTTATATCACAGGTTTAATTTTTGAAGCCAAGGCTTTAACAAGGTTCAAAAAGAAACTTGAAATTTGTACAGGTATTCAGGTTTTTGTTTCATTTCAAGTTTAAGGTGAAAGATTAATCCATATTTCCCATGGGGGTCATATACAAACTTCTGAAGCGCTTGAGCTACTCTCAGCATCATACACAGGACACAGGGTTCAGTGAACCCTGACTTTGGTGTAGTACAGCAATTACATATTTGTAACTCTTCCCCAAGGAATCAACATGGCTCACTGTGACCCTTACAGTGATTCAAACTCACTGCTAGATTATATCCTGGTCTAAAAGGATCTTATGTAATTGTGGGATTACTACAGGGTAACAATTACGCATCTATTTTGCATGTTCAGATTGCAGAACCATGACAGAATGGCTTGACAGAGCTGCTCTAAGGAAAAGTAGTGGTGTTCTGCAGGGGTCAGTACAGGGATTGGTTGTTTAACACCTTTGTTAGAGACATGGACAGCGGGACTGAGTGCACCCTCAGCAAGTTTGCTGATGACACCCAGCTGTGTGTTGTGGTAGACATGCTGGAGGGAAGGGATGCCATCCAGAGGGACCTTGACAGGCTGGATAAGTGCGTGTGTGCAAATCTCATGCAGTTCAACAAGGCCAAGTGCAAGGTCCTGCATGTGGGTCAGGGCAATCCCAAGCACAAACACAGGCTGGGCAGAGAATGGCTTGAGAGCAGCCCTGAGAAAAAGAACATGGGGGTGTTGGTTGATGAGAAGCTGAACATGACCCAACAATGTGCACCTGCAGCTCAGAAAGCCAACTGTATCCTGGGCTGCATCAAAAGCAGCATGACCAGCAGGTTGAGGGAGGTGATTCGGCCCCTCTGCTCTCGTGAGACCCCACCTGGAGTACTGCATCCAACTCTGGAGTCCTCAGCACAAGAAAGACATGAAACAAAGTGAGTCCAGAGGAGAGCCACAAAGATGGTCAGAGGGCTGGAGCACCTCCCATATGAGGCCAGGTTGAGAGAGCTGAGGTTGTTCAGCCTGGAGAAGAGAAGGCTCCAGGGAGATCTTCTAGCAGTCTTCCAGTACTTCAAGGGGGCCTACTTGATGGGAGGCACTCTTCATCAGGGAGTGTAGTGATAGGATGAGGGGTAATGGTTTTAAGCTGAAAGAGGGCAGATTTAGATTAGATATTAGGAAGAAATATTTTACTGTGAGGGTGGTGATATACTGGCACAGGTTGCCCAGAGGAACTGTGGATGCTGCATCCCTAGAGGTGTTCAAGGCCAGGCTGGATGAGGCTTTGAGCAACCTGGTCTAGTGGAAGGTGTCCCTGCCCATGGCAGGGGGGCTGGAACTAGATGATCTTTAAGGTCCCTTCCAACCCAAACCATTTTGTGATTCTATGAAAGTAACTCCACTCTTTAGGCTGATTAGAGGCTGCAACCACAGAAGTGACTAGAAGAAACAGAAAATTTATTCTTTAACTATTATAAATTACTGTTTCCAAACCTGATAATTGCATTTAAAAAAAAAAATAGCGTTAGTACATGATCAAACTCTTTTGTTCTATTAAAATCATAGTCGGTCCTGCATCTAGAGCTGCACATTTGAAAGGTGACAGCAGTCTGTCCTTAAAAAGGAAGAATTTAGACCAGGTGCAACATTATGGTCTTTAGAATGTTATGGAACATGAATAATGTCATTCAGAAGGTTAGCCATCTGCTTTCTGAATGTCTGTCACTGACGCAGCAGCAGCCATGTAAAAGTCATACATGGGGGTGTTTCTGCAATGGATTTAACAGAAAGCTTGTGCTATTTGTGGGGAAAAAAACATGTTCCATTTTCAGTTTGTTTTTAAGAAGCATGTGTAGAGTGTTTTGGAAATATTGTAAAGATAGTGTAATGCATTTCACTTGTGCAATTTGCATCCTATTTTACTGAGTCTTAGCACAACATTTTGTGCAATATTTTTGTGATCCAGGATAATTTTACTGAAATGTGAGTATTTACAAAATATAAAATCTTAGATAATAGTTTAAATCTCAAATACTAAATACAGATAGCATACTTCTAGAGCATCAACTGTGATATGAGGATTAACATCCAAGACTTGGGTCAAGTGTCATCTGACAAGGAAGGGAAACGTGAGAGGGCAAGCTAACTTCAAAAAGCAGCAGTCTATCAGTTGGAGTCAGCACTTACAGGAGCACTGTTATACCAGATTTATTAAAGAGCTTTTTGAAAATGACAGAAATATCACCTCTTACTGTTGTGAATAACAAGTAAATCTGCCTTTACATGGACAAAATGTTTTCATTATGGCACAGAGAATGAAACTTTCCCAGAAACTGACAAGAAACAAGGAAAACTAAATAACTGCTTACAGACATGCAGCAGAAAAATAAATTTTAACAAGGTCAGGAAAGAATTCATATTATGCTGTAAACACCACAAAAAAAAAAAAAAAAAAAGACACTGTGGGCTGCCAGGGATACAGCAGTCACAGCTGCCCTAAAGACTTATTTACAACACAGAAACTTCTGTGAGTGTTTAGTGAGTGATAATGAGGGTCTAGTTATATCAAAGGGTTTCAAAACTTATATCAAACAGAATGTCGTTAAGCACTGAGGCAACGGAAGAGGAAGCAAGCCAACTGTGAGTACAGAAGGTGGAAATCAAATCACACAAAGCAATTTTGCTTGCTCAGCCAGAGTAGAAACAATTCAGGGGGGAAAATTGTGAAATTCTTTCTAGGTGGCTGATGAAGTGCTCTGCACACAGTCTGACCACTGAGATCAGCTCCCCAAAAGGAAGGCTTACCTGTTGTCACGTTGTACACACAGAGCAATCAGGAGAGGGAGTTCATTGCTTGTACTATCAGGACCCCAATTACTATAAGAAATACCAAATGTTCGTTCTGCAGGGAGCTCTTTCTGTGAGCCGTGGTGCCAAAGTACAGACCTGGATGCCCAAAAGCGTGATTCATCATCACTGTGCTGCAGCATCTCTGGGTGTATGGGAAGAAGCCACTTGCTATACAGTCATGTACTTGTCCGTTGCCATGAGAGGAGCAATCAAAACAAGATCTGACCAGGGCGCTACTCATGCATCCTGGGACTTCAGACAGAATGACAGGCAGAATGACAGGGAAAAAAAATAAATTCCAGCTACAGGCCCAAAGTAGATGATCTTTGTTATATGAAGCAAGGGAGGGTGCAGTGCAGGGACTGTGTAGTTAACCAAAACATCATATTGCCTATGTGTGAGGTTGATAAGAATACAACAATCTGACTTTTCCTTGTTATGAAATGTTTGACTGTTCAATTTTAATACTTCTTTAATGCAAGGTTTTGTTTGCATAACTTATTTTGGTTGTATTTCTTTATTTCTGCTGCAGATAAAAATGCCACCAATCTTTAACTCACCTCAGTACTGATAAACGAGGAGGTCGGTCATGACGAATATTATACATTGCACTACTAAATAATTAGTTGACAGACAGGAAAACCTCTGCTTAGTAGTCTGAAATAGTCAGGCAAGGAAAGGAATCCACTGTGATATGCCTTTGAATTTCCCTTCACTCAGATGAGAAAAGACCCCAAACAAGAATACCTTGGAAATTTCACCATACACATCAGCATTCCTCTTCTGTAAAAAATATTGGATTAAAATTAAGGATAAAGGAACACATTATTTAATTAGGTATTGGAAAATCACAAATCCACTGCCAAGATTCACAAATCCTATCCTTACCAGTATTTTCTCTCTGTAGTTCCGTTGTAGTGAGGCAATATTTTTTTGAGCTTTAAAGTTTAAAAGTGAGAGCAATGTATGTGTGAGGCTTCTAAACTGCAGAGGAGTAAAAATATACAGTTGAACTGTCACACAGGAGGAAAAACAACCCCATCCACAATAACTGTGAGAATTTTTGGGCCAACTCAGGCAGCAGTACAAGTTCCACGTGCCAGTAGTGGCTCATGCCTGCTTCTGCCTGGGCTTCACTAGAATCACAACATATATGGGAAAACTAATCAGCAAGGGTCCTGCTTACTGAGATGTGTGAAATGGAATGAAAGAGGCCAAGTAAGTGCAATATTTTTTGTGAAGAAGGGCTATACTTTTCCATTTTTTTTCAACTTTGAAAAAAAGGAAATTCCTTTGATTCTAGTATTCTTTTTGCAAGCCCACAGATATACTCTCCTAATCTCTGTGTCCTGGGCCATTCAGTCCCTTTAAAGATTAACTCATTTCTCAATTCAATTGCACGATACAAATTGATCATTATTACATTGTACAGTAATTATTCACAGATTTACTAGAAACATGCCCATAGTTGTCATGCTGTCTATAGAAATGAAATGGCTGAAGACAGAATAACAAATAGAGTATTTAAATAAAATCCTAGATAAATCAAACCTATACCAGATGGGTTCATGAGACTAAACCTAGAACAGGATTTGCCACACCAAACATCTACCTTGAGCTACCTGTAGGGACTCCCTCTGCAGTCACTCTTCAGTGTGGCTCACCTAAGGTAAAGATTTAGAAGAGGTCAATGTGAACACTATTTAAAAGTGCATTTCTACTGGCTCTATAAATAGTATTTTCTGTTGTTATTATTATCATTATGATTGTTATTATTGTTAACTAGCCATGCATCAGCTGCCTCGTTTCTGGAAAGAAACCTGGAAAAAGCATTTAAACCGAGAGGTAATTATGTCCTGTGACTGTCTTTGCTCAGAGAAGCCATTTTTATGCAAATACAATAGTGATGAACAGATAAGGAGCATTCTGACTTACCATGTAGAACAGAGAACTTGATAAGAAATTGAAGTTTATAAACAGAAGGCTTGAATATAGGAGAGACTTTCAGAGGGAAGGAAGGCAAGTCTGAAGATCCCAGAAGACTTAAATTTGGAGAAAAGGGAGCAAAAAGGGTTGGAGGAATGGTAAGCTTTACATCATACTCTTATGTTTTCTTTGACGATAAGTTAGTGAATTTCGCCAGTCTTTGTTTTCCTGTCTCTCACCTGTGACCATGCAAAGGACTATTAATGGAGACGCAATCATCACCATCATGTCTTGAATCTTAACTGATGCCAAATGGTTATTGTCCATCATACTTCTGTCAACATAAAAACTCTGTCAGGGTTTGACCAATACAACAGAAATACAACCTTGTGTGTAAGCAGGATCAAGTGCATACCATTAGGACAGTAAATACTGTGTTTTGAAACTGAGCAGTCTTTTTAGTATTTATTTGTATCCCAAATGTAAAATTGTAAAATTTGGGAATACTTCATGACCTTACTTGAGGGTCAGTCTGACACCATTAATAAAAATTATGTGTCATAGGTCATATATATTTATGCATGAAGCACTTAAAAATAAATAGTATTTGTCTGATGGATCATAATACTTTGTAATTTCACAGGAGACAGAAAAGTTAGGAGAGAAGTTGAGCCTGGGAAGAAGGGAGGGGTGGGGAAGGTATTTCTAGTTTTATTCTTATTTCTCACTGTCCTACTCTGTTACAGTTAAAAGGCAATAAAATTAATTTTCCCAAGCAGAGTCAGTTTTGCCCATGATAGTAACTGGTAAGCAGTCTCCTGTCCTTATCTTGACCCAAGAGCTGTTACCCTGCCAGTTAAGGAGGGAGAGTGATAGAACACCTTGGTGAGCATATGGTGGCCAGCCATGGTCAACCCATCACAGAGGTTTTAAAGTATTATTCTGCACAGTAATACTGAAATATTTTTTTATCTTTGGTGATCCAGAATAGTTAGCTATCACGTTAGGGTGGTTCTCTGAATTTCTGTCAAAAATAGGATTTAAGTCCCAAAACAGTAGGGAGTCTCTTTTTTTTTTCCTTCCTGGGAGAGGAATTCAAACACAGTGAATTAGGTTATTCTTAAATTTTAAAAAATGAAAGAAATCACAGAGAGTTTTCTCCAGTCCATAAAAAGTAGCACTGTCTACAGTTTCTTGCAAAGAGAAACATTTTATCTGGTTTTTTTATGCGCATTTAAGTGAGTGTTATTTTTATTTATCTTAAAAGATGCTGAAAGGTAAAGACCCAGTCCTATGTTTCTAAAATACATCAAATTATGGGCTGGGTCCATCTAGTTGTTAGTTGTTCTTGAAGATACTGTTCTAAGGTATGCTTTTACCACTAGCGAGACCAGTTTAAGAAAAAAAAAAAAATGTGGTCAGAAATCCTTTAAATTAAATTTGCCACCAGAGAAACTGTGACATGGAATTCCACCCTGGGGTCTCCTGCTCACCCTCAGTTGCCATCCACTATGAGTGCAATTGGTGCTCAGCTTTACTGATGAATAGAATGTGGTGTCAAAGCAAAAGGATAAGAATTTTCTGTGCAGTTTTTTATTAAGCAACCCCAAAGGACACACATTCCAAAGCTGCTGTCAAATTTGTGTCAAATGCAGCTACACATTTACCTACATTTACTTACAAATAAATGTGATTGACTGTTAATGAATCTCTTCTATGGAGAGAAATATGTAGTTAAAGGGCTATACAGGAAAACAACAGTGTATATGTCAGAAAAGAAAAACATATACATTGTTACATACCCATGCTTGTTTTAAAATTAGTCAGTTTTATCTGCTTCATTAAGCATATTTTGCTTATCAGATAATTGTTGAACTGTGTGAATGCAGTCACTCTTGTTATTAACATAATTTAAATTGGAATTAACCTTGTTCCAGTCCGTAGTCTTTTATAATGAATGATCTTCATGTCTGTAGACTAATTGCACCAAGAAAGTTCACTGCAAAGACATAATTAATAGTCTATAATGTTTGGTAAGGTGACATTTCCTACTTTCTTTGAACTCTCAGTTTGGTATTTGGAAGCCAGTATAAAGTACTGAATCTAGGATATTTAATCTGGAGTAGTGTCTAGCTGGTAGTTAACTGAAACGGCTTCCTTTCCCCTAACAGCAATAAAAAAGAAAGGACTAATTACCCTTCTTTATAGGTGCAATTTGAACTTAAAACTCTAGAGAGAGCATGAGTAGTAAACTACTGTTATAGTCGATTTCACCATCTGCACCTTAAAACTGGGACTCTGGAACTAGTAAGAGAATACACATAACATTTAACACAGAAATACCCCAAACAATTTTTGCGACAGGGAAAATTTTCAGAAGATGGTCATAATTCAGTAGTATTTTATGATTATTTTTAAATCACTTTCTTTAAATACATATTCAATTTAATCCATCATTAATACTTAATTGAAACTCATTCATTTAAAGATGATGTTGTATTTATATTTTTGAAAGTTTAATGAACCCTGATGCATTAGTATGTTTTTTGCTTCAGCCCATCTGAAGAAGGAAACCTTAGGAGTTTTCTCTATCAAGAATGGCATCCATCACTTTTCTAGATCTAGCAGAACTTACTACTATATTTTTGTTTTGTTTTGATGGGTATTTTTCTATTAATAACCATTATTTATTAACTTCAGTATAATTCCTTAGGTTTATTATTTTTTATTACTTTTATTGTCTGCAGAGTTGTGAAGTTCTGTATGTTTATATATCTTTGTAAGTGTTGACATAAAGGAGAAACTATCAAATTTGTTCGTGGTTTCTTAAACATGCTTTTTTGCTATGCTGGAATTATCAGAGAAATAGCAAGTTTTGTGAATGATAGGTGACAAGTTGTCTACTTTCACCATTTTACCACTCCTTCCCTCCCTCTGCTGCAGGATGGGGTGAATATCTCTGTATTCATTACTTTCAAAACAGTTTCTAGCTTTCATTCTGTCCTGGTTTCGGCTGGGACAAAGTTAGCTCTTTTCATATTAGCTAGTAAAAGGCTATGTATTGGATTTTTGCTGAGCAGAAGGCTGATAACATACTGACGTTTAGAGTTGCTGCCAGGACAGTCAAGGACTTCTCAGCATCTTTGCTGTGCCAGTGTCTGCAGGTTCAGGAGAAGCTGTGAGGGAGCACAGCCCCAATTCCTAGCCTAGGATTCAACCTTAGGGTTAGGATTGAGACCCAAATTGACCAATGGTATATTCCAGATCATGAACATCATGGCCCATATATATATATATATATATATGAGGCTCTATCCAGAAGTACCCTCTCTTGCTCCAGGTTATCTCCTCTTGCTCGAGGTGGTCACCCTCTCAGAGCTGTCTCCCTCTCAGTCAGCTCTCAATCTCAGATGCTTGGGCTCTTATCTCTTTTCTAGGATTGCAGTTTTGGGACTCTTCCTGATCCAGGATCATTGGCTGGGAACGGGTTGAACCTTCGTCATCGGGTGGTGAGCAGATACACTATGTATCACTCACTTGTATATTTGT
>NW_010133596.1:25925-31503 GCF_000699245.1 Pterocles gutturalis | reverse complement strand
CCAGTCTCCACTTGGACATTGAGCCATTATGCACAACTCTTTGAGTGTGGCCGTCTAGCCAATTCCTTATCCAGCAAGTGGTCCTTCTGTCAAATCCATGTTCCTCCAGCTTAGAGACAAGGACGTCATGTGGGACTGGGTCAAAGGCTTTGCACAAGTCCAGGTAGATGATGTCAGTTCCTCTTCCCTTATCCACTAGTGCTGCGGCCCTGTCATAGGCGGCCACCAAATTCGTCAGGCATGATTTGCCCTTGGTGAAGCCGTGTGGGTTGTCACCAATCACCTGCTTGTTTTCCATGTGCCTTAGCATAGATTCCAGGAGGATTTGCTCCATGATCTTGCCAGGCACTGAGGTGAGACTGACCGGCCTGTAGTTTCCTGGGTCCTCCTTATTTCCTTTTGTAAAAATGGGGGCTATGTTTCCCCTTTTCCAGTCTGCGGGAACTTCATCAGAGTGTTGGAGAATCTGCAGTGCTAGTACTATGTACTGCCTAGACCTGGCAGCCTCCTCGTCACACTGGGAACACCTAGAGTCAAACCCATAAGTGTTTACCCTGGATTATACCAAGCAAACCTAGATAACATAGGTGCCATTGGGTAATAATGAAATCTAGACTGGTGAATCCTCATGCCTGGGGAGGCTGGGATCAGCATAACTATATGTATGAAAGGAGGTGGGCAGCCTCGGTCTTGCAACTATGTTCATGAAAATATTTAGGCAGAAAAAATGAAGAACCATCCTCAAAACAGAGAAGCAAGCAAGTGCTTATGTTTGGTTGACTAAATGCAGGGGTCAGTAACTAACCACCCTGCTCATTTGATAGGTACTGTGTGTGCAGGAACCGTGTACCAGCTGCGTTGCTATGAAAGTTTGGACTTTTATTTCAGGGCTGCACTTGGAGAAGAGGTCCATTGTGTGAGGCCATCATGTGAGGTCCATCATGTGAGGCTGTCTCAGTGCAAGTTTCTTTAAACAGCTCTTGCATAGTCTCAGAGGTTAGATTTGCCAGAATAGTGCTAGACAAGACACAAGGCTTTCCCTCTGCAAATTACAGAATTATAAAGGACTGAGTTGCTTCTCTGCCGTAATTTTCCTGTATTTCCACAGATTATTTTTTTTTAAATTAGTGATAGCATAACTACTTCCTGGCAAAGGCTGCTATCTGTTAATATAGCGGTGAGGTGCTGGACTAGCTGCTGGTTGTCCACTTAGGTCAGTTATAGACATACCTGGAGGGAAAGGTGAGTCATGCTGACATTATGTTTTTATTTCAAAATCAATTACAATCACAAAGGAAAGGAAGAAAGGAAGAATATAAAAAATTGTAAGTGTAGTAGTAAAGCCACAGTTTGTGCAACCGTAAAGGCTCTATGGTAGCAGTCCAGGCTTGGAGGAAGGAGTCGTTCAAGGTGACATCAAGTGTGTATGGGGAAGAATACTTCCTAGAGTCCTTGGGAATCTTGGCAATGCTGGGCTGTACCAGCTGCTCACTGCAAACTAACAGAGAAGCACAGGGCAGAAAAAGAGATTAGAGCTACCTTCCTCCAGCCATTCATAAGTATGTCCCTGCTTACTTGCACTTCCAGGAGCTGCAGCCCACTGTCTCCTTGTGTGGACAGTGTTTACTGCAGGGCTGATAAGTTTGCAATTCTAATATTTTTTTTTTAAAAAAAACACCTTATTTACTGTGGAGCCAATAGTGTTATTGGAACAGGTCACAAAGACAGTGTAGGGATGGCAGTATAGACTGAAATGTTTATTTGCAGACCTTTCTGGTGCCACAGGGAAAAAATTCTCAGTTCCCATGGTTTGAATTAGATCAGAATTTAAACAGTTTGTTGATTTATTAATGACAGGTTGTTGATTCACAATCCATAAACAATATATGCAAACACAATATTGGTAACACAACAGATAAACCACAAAACTAGACAGTTACAAAATGTTAATAAACACCTACAGATTTCTAACTGCCCTCTTACAGCAGCTCCCAAGATGTTCTGATCTCACGTATGCAAAAGATGCAGTTGCTCTGGCTGCATGTCACCCCCACTGTTCCCAACACCCCACAGACCTCCATGATGGTGAGGAAGCCCCCATGGGTCTGCAGGCACACCCTGAGGTGTAGGTCCCCCCACGCTGCACCCACACAGTCACCCCTTCTGGGTGCTGTCTGCATCCCCATGCTCTGTCCCCTGGGGAGCTGCCACAGCTGGGACTGTGGAGCCAAGGGGCCAACAAGGTTTTCACTGAAGCTCTGTTCCCACCCCAAACACTCTCTCTTTTGGTACCAGTATTTTATGCTTCTTTTATACTAATTTTCAAGCTGACTTTTTTGTTTCAAAAGTGTCTGTGTAACTCACTGACTATCATTTAATGCAGCAGAACAGCCATTTTCCTCTTTAGCATGATGCCCTCCATACCATTAGGGTGCACACACACATGTGCACATACACGTAGTTTACTGTCACATTTCTGTCTTACCTGCTGTTGTTGTCTGAGCCATTTGCTATGGGCAACAGAGGCCACGTGAGCACAATCATGCCTGATGGCATAACTTATCTTTTCCTTCTGAGCAATACAAATGTTTGAAGATTCAATGGTTAAGCAATAATAAACGCTGGTAATGTGTTTTTTTTCTCTGTGATATATATTATATATCTGTTGTTTTACAAATATTTTTTGCCTAGAACCAAACTGAATAATTTGCGCTTGAATACCCTGTTTTAGCTGTGTTGCTGCCTTCTGAATGTTTTCGGTTCCATTTTCCAAGACATTTTGGAAATACATAAAAGTCATTTTGCATAGTTAGAGCATTTGGAGTCTAAATGTTAACATTTAGATAAATCCGTTGAAAACATTTTTATTCTGAACAAAAAATGAGCCCAGACTTCTACCTGAATCAAAACTTGCAGCTGAAAATGTTACCTCTAAATTGAATCTGAAAACTGAACAGCCTTTGGTTTCAGTAGTTGAGAGGACTTTTGCTATGATTTACAATAGTTTTCATTTTCCACTGAGAATGCATTTGTACTGGTTTGTTTTGACTCACTGCTGTATTTAGTCAATATTTCCAAGCAAAACAACCTCTTCTGTGTTTTTCTTCCTGTCATCCCCATTGCCACCGAGGGTACGGGACTGACAGAAGCCTTTCAGTCAGCCCCAATTACAGTCAGACATGCTGTGGGGGACTCACCTGACCAAATGTTCAGATGTACACTGTAGACTTTCATGTCCTGAGCTTATCATCAGCAGAGTAGTAGGCTTTTCAGTAGCTTAAAACAGCTGTTTAAAATAAGTCAGAGGAACTAAGCTCCAGTGACTCTAAACTGAGTCTGGCATGACCTGGTCACATGTGGACATCGACACTGCAGGCTTTAAAAAGTTAGGCAAGATGCCTCCAACCCACAGTGTCAACCTACTGCAGCACACATAAATTGGGAACAGATTTAACAGATAAAAAGAAAGTCTCAGTGCTGCTCCAGAGGTGAGCAAGGTCGATTTGAACACCAGAGGAATGTAAGCAACGTTCAGACTAATCTATCCACTACTATCCCTTGGTGTCAGTTAAGAGTGTAAGTCACAGAAGTCTCAGTGACTTTACTGGGAAAGATGCATTCTGTTCTCCTAGCACTAAATTTAATACCATAGATTTCTTTATCTCTGTCCTTTAGAAGATGTGTGTCTTATGACAATCACTAGGTTAAACAGTTAAAGAGTCATCATCTTTTAAAACAGAGACAGTTATTTTTGTTGCCTAAATAGGGATGGGGAGCTTCTAAACTGATAAACTCTTGTTTCACAGTTTGAGTGCATTGGAGCACAGCAAAGATGTTGTATAAAACAGAGATGTGATTGAATGCTCCTTTGTAATGCATGCAAAGAAATCACATGGACTTCATTGGGAGCTTCAGTTTGGAGATGGATACTGGAGATTGTATATAGCCAGTAGTTCATATCAGTTTCTGAAAGACAATGATTACATTTCATGTCCAAAATGCACACAACATAAGGTAACTGTTCCTGACCTCCTTGTGAAGGGTAAAGGTAAATTCACTACTGCACTAGGGACTGGTGGCTACCCAGTACCTGGGGTCGTGACCTGATGACATTTGGTGGGAACAGAGGGCAGTCACAGCTATTCAGTGATTCTTCAGGCATTACTGCTGAACATCCCATACTCAAATTTTCATGGTTCATCTGGAACAAGCATAACATCACTGCCAATTCATTTTGAGGGTGTTGTAGACTGTTGAGGAGACAAGTATAATTTTACAAATATTTATTATATACATATTATATACATATTTAAGCACAAGAAGGGAGACAAGTAATAGCATAAGGTGGTTCCTCAGTGAGGTGCGTGCATGCAAGCATGATGGGCGATGCTTACCTCATTTTAGATGCCTACTCATTTTTTTACATCAGAGTTAGCCACCTCAGCTGCCTTGATCATCAACATAGAGAATGTACCATTTAGGACATGATTTCACCTGGCCTACTTTAAACACCTTCCTCAGGATAAGAGTCGTAGGGTCCTATAAGTGTCTGTACCTTTATTTTGTAAGTGGTAGTTCAGGTGTGGGCACCTACATTGTAAATATAGGTTTGATCAGGAGAATACCTTTGGTGAGATGAATACCCTCTGAGAGTGTGCGTTTAGGAAGAAAGAAGATAAATCAATATAGGGAAGGAGAGATGCTACCATAGAAAGTAAGTATTCTTAGAAGAGTTTGGGGAGAGTAAAGGCAGGATCACTGTAAAACATTGTGAGTGAAGGACTGATGTGATATTCATATCAAAACATAGTAAGAAATGAACAAGAATATGAAAGCAGTCTTCTTGGCATTGAATGAGAGAAAGACCAAAAAAAAAATCTCTGCTTCTGGTGTCAAATACAATGGGGAACTGGATAAGGCTGAGCAAAAAAATTATTCAAGAGACTAAAGAATGGCCTGTTAGGGTGAGATTTAAAAAAAAAAAATAAGTGCACAATAATATGGCATATGACAAAAAAATTGACGTAAAGGAGATCAAAAAGTGGCTTGAATGCAATATTTAAGACCCACCCTGGGAACAAAAATGTTATGTATTAAAAGGTTCCTTAATCTAATTGAGAATAACAAGTACTAGGAGCTGAAAGCTGATGTCAGACACATTTAAATAAGAAGTCAGGTGCAAACTTTTAGTCATGAGATGAAATTACCAAAAGAAATGCTAGACCTTTTCAGACTAGCAGATCAAGCCCTTTCTGTTTGGAAGAAATAGCTTAGTTAAATACAGACTGTAGTGTTCAATCTGGGGACAAAGGGATGGGATATAACAACCTTCTCTCCAAGATAGAACAAGCCTAGTGACACCCCCAGGCTCTAAAATGTCTGAAGCTCATTGGAGAAAAGAGTAAAATTATATTAATTCACAAACAGGTTTCAGCTTCTCTTGGGAGGGCTGAGTGGGGAAAAAAAGTATTTTCAAGCAGAAAAACATCACTATTTGCAAAGCAAGAATTACTACAGTTCACCTACACATCTGCAAGAGAAAAAGAGGCAGGAAAATGGTGCGTATACAGACTGCGGA
>NW_010133596.1:19316-25898 GCF_000699245.1 Pterocles gutturalis | reverse complement strand
AGGAAAATGGTTCACAGCTGAAAAATTTACTCTTTAATTTCAATTTTGATGGTGTATTATGCAAAGGAATATTAAGAAGACAATGATCATTTAGAAAGATTTTCATGGCAATGACTTTAGAAGCTATAGTTTAAGGAACAAAAAAGGCTCCAGGTTTTCTGTGTTGAATTTTTTTAAGCCATATTGAACTGTAAAATTAAAGGAGCTCTCTTGTTTTTTTTAGATTGCTCTGCTCTTCAATATAAAATTATCATTCCTTTTCCAGGGAATAAGAACACACTCTGTTTGTCAGCCTGCTTTTGTGGGTGCCATTCAGAACTTGTCACTGCAATAATACCTGCCTTTCCTCTTTTTTTGCCTTGTCTCCCTATATGTAAGCCTTACTTTGCTAGGTCCATTTGCCACTTTGCAGCCTAAGACGTAGGGTGAGAGAGACCTAAAACTGAAAATCATACCTTGGCATACCCATTTGTTCTTATGGAGGTGCAAAATTGAATGTACACAGAGAAAACAAGATAAAGGAAAGTGAAAAAAAAACAGTGCCTGTCAGAGTTCAAGGAGTGTCTGGACCATGCTCTTAGTCATATGGTTTAGTTTTAGGTAGTCCTGCAAGGAGCACGGAATTTGACTCGATGATCCTTATGGGTCTCTTTGAACTCAGGATATTCTATGATTCTATGATCTCTGCACACTGCTGACTTGTAGTCAGCTTCTTGTCCAGCACAACCCCCAAGTCCTTTTTTGCAAAACTGCCTTCTGGACAGTTGCCCCAAGATACATGGAACTATTCACCCCCAGATGCAAGACTTTGCATTTCCTTTTGCTAAACTCAGTGTTCAGTATCTTTGTGAGCTTCCTATCAGCCCATATTCCCAGCATGTCAATGTGCCTGTGAATAGCAGCCCTGCCCTCCAGTGTACCAATGACTTCACCTAAGTTAATGTTGTCCACAAATATGCTGAGAGGGCATGCTGTCTGGCTGTGCACATCTTAAATAAACACTTAAAAAGGCATTGGGCAGGTGCTGATTCCCGAAAGACATCACTAGCAGCTAGTGACCGGTTGGATTTTCTATTGCTGATCACAAAGCTTTGATCTCAGTGGTCCAGTCTTCCATATATCTTATAGTCCATTGATCCGAATTATGTCTCACAAATTTGGCTGTAAAAACACTACTTCAAAGACTTTTCCATGGTCAGCATAAATGATATTTACTGCTTTCCTGTTGCCCAGCCTAGTTGGTCAGGCATGATTTGCACTGGCTCTTCCAGGTCAGTTTCTTGCCTTCCATGTGTTCCAAGGCTTCCAGGAGGACTTGCTTCACCACCTTTCCAGGAACTAAGGTGAGATGACATGTTGATCTTACAAATGACTGTAACAGGTGATGTTTTCCAGTCATCAAGAATCTTCCCACACAGGTGACAAGCTTTAACTTAGTTTAGGAAAAGAGGTAGTGGAAGTCTTGGCTCTTTTTTTAGGGTGTTGTGTTGTTTTGTTGTCAAAAGTGTCTGTTCTTGGTTCTTACAGTTTAGTTTTCTCAATTCACTGAAGCTACTTCTTGCTAATCCAGCTTCCAAAACATTGAGAAAAGCAAGGAATGACCATAGATGCTCATTCCACGTTAAACAGGGTGACACTTTGAGAATATGCACAAAAAAAATTCCTGAAGATTCAACCTCAAAAGCAGTGGATAGGACTTTTTAAACATGAAATATCACTTAAAAATCAAACAGAAAAAAAAAAAAAAAGTAAATCTAGAGATAACTTTAGATTCCTTCTCTTTTGTTTCATCTTACAAAATATCAGTTACAAAATTTCTGGCAGCTGTAGGATAATAAGAAAAAGCTTCTTTTATGTCCTCAGAAACTGTCCCATTCCCTTCATTTCTCTTAGAAGCATATAAACTTACTGGCGCTTTAACATCAAGGTACGTAAAGGCAAAGGCAAATACCCTTCTGGTAAAATCCTTTTTTTTTTTTTTTTTTTTTTTTGTATAAATGATTCATGTTCCCTTATAAACTATGACTGTAGAACTTTGGTTCTTTCAAAACTTTTTAATAGACTTAACTTCAAGGTATGGAGACTGGGTTTGTGAGACTCATAACTAGCACTAGCATGTTTGTCATCATGATTTGTCATTGCATCAGGTGAAAAATTTCAAGTTACTTGGTTCATGTTTAAACCATGCTTTGAAAATGCAAAGCTCAATGCTGTTTTTTTCCATAATGAGGTCCATTTCTTATATTGACTGATAAGCAGTCAGTATGAAATGGTGGGCTCTTAAATCTATGGGAATCATGCTTAATGAAAACGACTCTGATTCTCATTATATTGATTTCAGTGGGAAAACTTTTACTCATTTTAATGGGAACAAGACTGACCCTTGCTGAGGATTTGGAGGCAGTCCAGTAAAGACTGTAAGTATATGAAAGGGAGGTACAACTGCACATTAGCTTCACTGCTCGGGCTCCTGTTATCAGACCGTGGTGTCTGCAAATGGTCCTGCCTGAGTGCGTGGGATGAGCTGGGTACCTGGGGATGCCAAACATCTGGAAAGCCTTTGATCTTTTTCTAAACTTCACATTTTGGATCCTAGGTAAGGATTATTAATCTCTGTTCATGTAGAGTCCAGGCAACAGATTTCTTCCTAACAGCAGGCTGCTACCAGCAGTTTTCTAAAGAACTGGGCAAGACACATTGCTTTCAGTGGAAGGAGCTACAGATCCCCCTTTTTTACTTTAGTCAAGTAGAGCAATTGATTATGAAGCAGAAAACACAAGTTCAGTGCCTTGCTCAAGCATGTCCTGTCCATGGGCCACAGGCCAAAATATACAATGAGATTTCTCAAATCTTCCACAGATTATTTGTAACTATGAAGTGTATTCACTTGTACAAGATGTGTACAAGATTAATGAGGGAGGGGTGACAAAAGAAAACACAAATCATTGCAAGACAGTCTTTTTTAATGATGTTTTTCTATTCCCTAATATTTTAAAATAAAACCTGTCTTGTAGTTAAGAAGACAAGTTTAAAAGGACAAAACTACATGTTCTTAAAAGTTGTCATTTCCCAGAATTGTGATAATGACAGAAGTACAAAATTGCAAGATAAAAATTACACCCTAATAGTGCTTTTATTTCTCCAATTCTCCTGCTAGTTCTTAAATGTATTTCAAAGGAAGTCACTGCTCTGAAGCACTCTGACACTTTGGGAAGAATTCCAGGACCCAGTCATAGATCTTTAATGTCATTTAGGTACCATGGGATAGCCCCCTTGTCCTCCAGCTGCCACTCCAAAGGCAAAGAATCTTCTGTGTTAGATTTGCCAATCCTGCACAGGTGTCACAGCTACATCAGGGTGTCTAAAGTGGCTGCTGGAGGCCAGGCATGCTAAGACAGGCAGGAAACTGAATCCCACCCTCTGTTGCTGTTGATTTGTCTAAGTATGTTCAAAACTCCATCAGGAATCATAGCTATGGCTGAGTAGAAAGCCATCGAAGCTATGGTGCTGCGTCTCATCTTAAGTTTTTGAGCCTCTCCAATGAGAGGTCTATGCATAGTGCACTGCTGTGCAGGGATGTCAGATCAGGTCCCAAAGCCAGTGTGGATGCACTAGCATGCTGCTATGCTTCAAAGCGAGTTAGCGGGGCTTTGTCAAACCACGTGTATCCTCACGGATTTCCCCACACTTCCCTCAAATCTTCCTTTACATAAGCTGTGACTTAGCCTCAACTGTAACTACTTACAATGCTTGTAAGGTATTATAAAATAATTGTTTTGAAGTGTGTTCCAGTGCATTATTTCCATCAAAATAATTTGCTGCTAAGATTGACATTTCCTTTCTGCCATGAGAAAAACGAGATTTGTGAGATGTAAAGAGAACATACAAATTGTACATGATTCAAAGAAGCTTCTGCTTTAAATGAAATATACAAATAAGCTTTGAAAAAGCTTGTTTTGGATGCAGGTCTGAATTATCTTTCACCTACTCTGCATCTATCCTGCGTTTCTCTGAAGATCATGTTTCTTCTTATGGGTTTCCTTCTCTGACTTGTGTAACTGCACTTACCTGGAACATCTGTTCTTCTCAAGAAAGAAGCGTATTAACTGAACAAAGACTTTCAGCAGCAACTAGCTGGGGTGGGTAGGAACATAGTCTATTCGCAAGCTACAACTTTTTTTTCCCTAGGTGACCATAACTAGTCAATGTAGCTGTGCCAGCATTTACTTTAGGTGCCAATTCATGTTTGCTAATACACGTCCAGTTATAATCAGTTTTTATCGTACTGATAGGTCTCAAGAGTTCTACATTTCTGCAATGAGAATACATGAAGAGATACTTGCTGCCTTACTGTAAGAACTCACAGTAACTGGATCAAAAGAAGTCTAAATAGTTGCCTACATTTTGGTTAGAAGACTTTCAGAGAAAGAAGTGGCCTCCATTTTTTCTCATCATCCTGAGACTCTGTCTTTGCTGGAGCCTCCAGAAGTACACTCAGCAGTGGAGTACCCTAACCTCAGTGCTTGTGAATAACTTGATAATACCCTGCATGCTAGTGTGTCTTTTGAATTTGATCCTTTTTGATCCTCCATTACACCACTTGAATAAGTTACTACTAGGAACCAATTTTAAAGAATATTTATTTAGTTCCATATTATTTTTTTTTTGCCTTTTTTTCTTTCTTTTTCTTGAAATAAAACACATGGAAAAGTTCTTTTTCAGACATGTTAATTATTTTAAAATATGGAATCTCTGAGTAAAAACACTGAGGAAGTGTGACTAAATCAGCCTGCACAAAATCTTTAAATAATCCTGTTTAAGGAGACCAGGAGGACTGACAAGTTTTTTGATAATGAAGTCCCACTTTGGCAAATGTATGTGCGTTTGCATTTGTTTCATACAGGTTATGTGCTGTGAAGATACGGTACTTGGTTTGGTCACATCCAGTTGTAGATCATAGTACTCACTCCTCGTCCAAATGACAGTCTGATGATCTTTTCAAGATCTAGGGTTCATGATGCTTGGTTTTCTCATTAGTACTGTATTCAAGCTGACTCAGACTGAGAAAGCTGTAAGTCAAGCACTAGGAAATCTGACAAAGATGGAATAGATGACTTATCATTGAGGGATTTTTTTTTCCTTAATCACCTGCAGTTAAAAATGAACACACAAAGGTACACCTGTAGTGCCAGTAAATGAGAGCAGTTGCAGTACAAATTATGAAGAATAGAGTGTTGCCAAAAATTCATGCAGAGAAATGAATATCTTCCTGATGGGCATCATTTTCCAAACGGGCTCTTGCATGCTGTTGTGGTTTGAATTATGAGTTTCATGCAGACACAATCTGTAGTTCAAGTGCACGGGCTGATGAACACTAGCTGCTTGTCTAGAAAAATGAAAACAAGTGATAGCCTAGCAAATGAGTATTGTAAATTTAAATTAACAGAGAGGTTGTCTGCTTTAATCTCTGGGTGAAGGGCATATTGCTTTCAAAAATATCCAAGTGAAAGAAATAACTCCATCAGAATTCCATTTTTGACTTGTAGGATCTGTGAGTGTAACTTTAAGAACTCAAGTAATTAAACCTTGTTTGTTGTTGATATATCAGTTGCAAGGAAAGTCTCTTAAATCTCTCGTTATTCACAGAACCTGTAAAATAATGTCTAGGTATGAGGCTTAGTCACTGTCTCCTATGTAAGCTGTTCAAACTGTTGCAATGGCTAGCTAAGGTCCGTTGCTATACTTCTGTATTGGACACAATTAATCAGCAGTTTGGGAGAAGGTGAAATTTAAATTTATTTTCCACAATTTAGACCTTACTGAAATTTTTCAGTCTTTTCAAAATAAAACACACTTCTTGCAATGTCTAAGTAAACAGTTTTCTGCACTATGGCCTCATGTTTTTCTCAATGGGGAATTATCAATATGTGTATGTGGGACTTTGAGAGCTACCAAGAGTACAGCCCTCTCAGCAAGCAAAGCAGAGCAATAAAATGGCTTCACCTGCATGTGCTGCCCAAAGCTCTTCCCTCACGCTGATAGCACTGGTGATGGAGATCACAGCTCTGCCCTGACCTCTGCAACACGGCAAACCTTCCTCTGCTTCCTTATGTATTGCTTACCCCCAGGTAATTTATACTTTGGACTTTTTTTTCTGGTTTATTTGTACTGGAATGTTTTATTGGAAAGCCTTTTATAAATTATTAATGAAGCATTTGCTGTACTTATATTGTTATAAAAGATCATGAACATGAGCCAGCAATGTGTGCTTGCAGCCCAGAAAGCCAATCATGTCCTGGGCTGCATCAAAAGAAGCATTAGCAGCAGGTCAAAGGAGGTGATTCTCCCCCTCTACTCTGCTCTCGTGAGACCCCACCTGGAGTCCTGTGTTCAGATGTGGGACCCCAAAAATAAAAGAGACCTGGACCTGTTGGAGAGAGTCCAGAGGAGAGCCACGAAATTGGTCAGAGGGCTGGAGCACCTCCCCTGTGAGGGCAGGCTGAGAGAGTTGGGGTTCTTCAACCTGGAGAAGAGAAGGCTCCGAGGAGACTTAATAGCAGCCTTCCAGTACCTGAAGGGGGC
>NW_010133596.1:13652-19118 GCF_000699245.1 Pterocles gutturalis | reverse complement strand
GATGAGGCTTTGAGCAACCTGGTCTAGTGGAGGGTGTCCCTGCCCATGGCAGGGGGGTTGGAACTTTATGATCTTTAAGGTCTTTTCCAACCCTAGCAATTCTATGATTCTATGATCATCTAACTTTGTTTTTCAGCACCATAGCATTTGAAGTACTCCGCAGTCTTTTTCCTCATCTTCGCTATTTCCCTTGGACAGGGAAATGTGCCATCATCCCCCCTTACACCTGATAACAAAGGCCCAGAGGAGCAGAGTCCTTGCTCTGATGAAATATTGAAATTCCTAAAACATTCTGACAACATGTAGATGTCTGAGCTTAAAACTATGACTTATAAAGTCTCACCAGACCACTCTGGCATCTGCAGAGGATGAGGTGTTTGCTGGCCAAGTTTGCCCTTGGTGTAACGTCCTTCTTCTGTGGGTATATCTCTATTAGTATATTAGCTCAGACAGGGATGGGCTTTTGAAGCTGATCTCCTGGCTGTCCATCTCACTGTGCTTCATGGACAAGCCTCACAGCACAAACAGGGGGATGTATTCCCAAAATGTACCAAACGCTTTCCAGCTGGTACCGGTCACTGAGTCCATGGGCTGAGGCTAGAGCTAGTGTAAGGAAGAACATATATATAGGACAAATATCAGGTCCTCCACACCACCTATCTCATTGTACAAATCGGTTCCTTTTGTATCACACTAGTTGCTAGTGTAGACAGAGTTTGTAATGGCGATGGGTGCTGAGGTCTTTACAGGGCAAATCTGACCTCATCTGAAGCCTTTCCATGACACAGAGTTTGATACACACACACACACATTTCACTCTGACAGTAGTGAGGACAGCATAAAAAAGAAATACAGTGCTATAACAGTTTTCAAAAATATGTGATCTTTTCTCTAACAACAAACCTACATTGATGAGATGACCCAGGAAATGCTGTGTATGGATTCAGTGACCTCTCAGTCTCACAAAGTTCAAATCCCCTTTTCCCAGGCAAAACTCCCTTATTGATTTCATTATAGACTGAGCTGGAAGGTGGTAGCTGTGGTACCAATAATACCTAGTCTTGTTGTCAAAAATACTCTACTATTCATGTGAGTATGTTTGTATATTTGATTGTAGCTGGGACTGGGACCACCTCCTTTCTGAGCCTTTATGCAGTAACCAGTTCTTTCTTTTTCCTGTTTTGGAACTTAGTGACAAAACATGAAAATGCTTTAGGTGGTCGAATGCTGGAGCAGCTCCTGTCAGACAGCAGCCCCCACCACCTCCCTGTTGAACCATCTTCACTTTACTTTGTAGAGTCAGTTCTTAAATTGTTTGTTGCACAAATATTCAGCTTGAACTGGATGGTGGAGGGAATATTCCTCACCTCTTTTTCATCTCCAGCACTTTTTGCTGCTATATTTTCCTGGAGAATGAGAAAAGCAGGCTTGAACCAGTTGAGCTATGTTTTCCACCAGCAGAATAATATCCTGTGTGGTCTGTGTGTGTGAGAGTACCCCTTATGTACAAGCCCAACAGAGAAGACTCACTGCCAATACTCTTCCTTATAACACCTTCCAAGAAAAAAGGTGTTTCCTCAGAATTACTGAGCAGATTAAAAGATATTTTCTCCTATTGCTTCTTTTTTTTGGCATGATGTATAGGGAACATGTTTTTTAACTATCCTTAGAATTTGCTGGAAAATTATTGGTTTTCAACCAGCTGCCTGAGGTGGTTTGAATTTGGTTTTCAAAACCTCAAGCAATACCAAGCAAATGTTATCTTTAGAAGATAAGTTGCCTTCATAATACTCATCTACTCTGCAGCCTATTGGTCTAATTATGATTGATTTAATTTTATTAAGTCATCAAAGATTCTATTTCCTTTCTGAATAGCTATGGAAGATGCATAAAGTTTTAATGTGTTGGGTTACAAAAAAAGCACATCAAAGAAAAGAACAATTCCTGAGATTTATGAAGCTGTGGTACTACTTCAATTTTAATAAAATATAGACAATGACCAAAAAAAAAAAAGTATCTAATTATAATTATATAAAATGTAATTGTGCACATTATATAAATGTAAAATTGTATTAAAAAATTGATGGCTAAGCTAGTCACATAATCACATCTCCATTGAAATAACCTTGATGGGTAAAAATGGAGTTGGCATTCCAGACAGGTGTCAAATGGAGAGGAATATTTGTTTTCTACCTTCATGGTTAATTTCAAGTGGGTTCTTTTCATATTTTGATTCTGTCATCCTATTTTCATAATCTAACAATATCAGCCTTTGCCTTTCCCTGTCATTTTTTTGCATTCATTCAACAATACGGTAGAATACACCTCAAATTAGGGACTGAATTAATCTCATCTTAACCTGGTTAGCTACATGGCGAATGCCTACATGTTAGCAATTGTCTTGGCTCCAGTCTAGTCAACAGCAATCTAGTCAACGCCAGTCAATGGTGTCTAGAAAGCAACTCATTGAAGTCTAAAATAGCCACCAGGTAAACCATTCTTTATATACCACTGTTTATGTTTACTAGACCTCTGTCAGCACTAATAGGAACTAAGAGAGTGCAAAATTAGCCACCGAAGTTAAGCAAGATGTATCCTATCCCAGGCATCTATTCTCTTGGTGCTTTACATACATCAGCATCTGTGTGCATATGTTGCTGTGATATCCCTTTCTATAACAAGTTTTTTCTCATCCTTACTAGCATAATTTATCAGTTCTGCATTAGTAATACTTTTTAAATGATTCTCTGGTTGTATGTTTTATGTGACTTTGTTTCACAGCTTACCATAAACCATGAGATATGTGACATTTATATAAATTAGTGCATTACAATGGCTTTGGTAATTCTTTACACCAATAATCATGTTTAAGTCTAGGCATGTCTTCCAAGGCACTTAAGTTTTAAATGCTTGTATAGACACTCCATTTGCTGTGTTGAGAAAAAGGTCAATGACTTCAGATTGCTAAAATGAATGCCCATTTTTGTAAATATTTGGAGCCTGTGTTTCTGGCTTCCTTCCAGTACTTTGTGCTGGTCCTGTTTGGGAAATATTTACGTTCTGCAGCAACAGGCAAGAGACTGTCCTTAGAAACTTGACTTTTAGTTCCCTTCCAGAGAGGCTGTTTACTCTTATTTTCTTTTAGTACTTAACAGTCCCACCCTATTGTCAGTTCCAGCTTTTAAGGCTGGAGGACACTCCAGCTTCTTCAACTCTAGAAAAAAAAAAAAAAAAAGCTGCAAAATTAAAAATTAATATTGATAGTATTAGTCCATCCATAAAAACAAAGGTTTCAAGTTAGACCATCAGTATGCATTGATTTGACCTCAGCTCACTAAGTTATGCAATTTATCCTCAAGTTATTAAAGGTTTCTGGTTTTTGTTGGAGGAAAATCTGACATCTTAGTCTGCCTCCAGGAAACACCCAAAATCTTCACCCTGCCCGTTATACTTCAAACTGTGTTTAGGCTATATGGGAAAGAGCATGATTTTAACCATACTCATGTTAAGAGATGGAGACATACTATTTATTTTCTAGAAAGCAAGGAGTCAGACAACTGCTGATGCATGTGTCATATAGGTGTAGAGGCTGGAGAAACATACCGGGCAGAAAGCCCAGTCATTGCACTGGAGTAAACAAGAAAGCCATAAAAATAGCTACCTCATTGATAGGAAGAAATCACGTTAGACCGTAGATAACAGAGCAGTAGCTTGTAGCCCAGACAGGGATTTAGGTTGTCCTTACTTGTAAAAGAGCGTTGCTTTCTTTTTATTGAGTGTTCATGATAATTTGTGGAATGCCCCAGGGAAAAACGTGCTTGATACGACACTTCATGCTAGACCAGATGGATCTACCAAACCTTATGCGGCCCACCGACAATTATCCTCTACTACTGTTTCATGTGGGCAACAGTGATATGGATGGGAGGAGCCTGAGGAGCATTAAGAAATATTACAGAGCTCTTGGAGAGGCAGTAAAGGGCTCTGGAGCAGAGGTGATTTTCTCTTCAATCCTCCCAGTTGAAGGGAAAGGTTATGAAAGGGCAGATAGAATCTGGCACATTAACAAATGGCTGCAGGAGTGGTGCCACAGCCAGGCGTTTGGCTACTTAGACCATGGGGCTTGCTTCAAGAAGCCTGGTCTACAGGGGGCTCGTGGGATCCATCTATCTGAGAGAGGGAAAAAAAATCTTTGGTCTTAGGCTTGCCAACCTGGTGAGGAAGGCTTTAAACTAATATTGCCAGGGGAGGGGAGTCTTAATCCACCCCACTCTTACCACTCCAATGACAGAAAAGCCACCGATAGCCTGGAAAAGGTTCACAGGCTGGCATGAGGGTGGCTGGAGAGCAGCATACGGAAGGTCAAGCCTCTTTGGGAGCCCAACTTAAGTGCTTGTATACAAATGCACGTAGTATGGGGAATAAACAAGAGGAGCTGGAGATGTGTGCACACCTGTGGGGATATGATCTTATTGGCATTACGGAGATGTGGTGAGATGGATCCTACGACTGGAGTGTTGGAATGCAGGGATACAGGCTCTTTAGAAAGGACAATCAGGGTAGATGAGGAGGGGGTGTTGTCCTCTGTGTCAAAGACCAGAGAGCTCCACCTGGGGCTAGGTGAGGAGATGACAGAGAGCTTGCGGGTCAGGATGAAAGGGAGGGCAGGGACAGGGGGACATTGTAGTGGGGGTCTGCTACAGGTCACCTGACCAGGAAGAGCAAGGGGATGAGGTCCTCTACAGACAGATAGAAGCAGCCTCATGCTCACAAGCCCTGGTCCTCATGGGGGATTTCAGCCACCCTGATTATCTGTTGGAGGAACAACACAGTACAGCATAGGCAGGCCAGGAAGTTCCTGGAATGTGTTGATGACAACTTCCTTCTCCAAGTGATAGAGGAGCCAACCAGGAGAGGGGTTATGCTGGACCTTCTTCTCACCAACAAGGAAGGGCTGGTGGGGAATGTAGAACTCAAGGGCAGCCTGGGATGCAGCAACCATGAGATGGTGGAGTGCAAGATCCTCAGCGCCCTCAATAGGGCCCAAGAAAGCTGGCTAATATTCAAGGGTCACTTCCTCCAGGCTCAGGGGCGATGAATCCCAACAAAGAGGAAGGCAGGCAAAAATGCCAGGAGGAACAAGGAACTCCTGAGCAAACTCAAACAAAAAAAGGAAGCATACAGAGGGTGGAAGCAAGGACAGGGAGCCTGGGGACAATACAGAGACACAGTCCGTGAAAACAGAGATCGTGTTAGGAAAGCTGAAGCCCTAACAGAATTAAATGTGGCCAGGGAAGTTAAGGGTAACAGGAAGAACTTCTTTAGGTATGTCAGCGATAAAAGGAGGACTAGGGAAAATGTGGGCCCCCTCCGGAAGAAAGCAGGAGATCTGGTGACACAGGATATAGAGAAGGCTAAGGTACTTAATGAGTTCTTTACCTCAGTCTTCACTGGCAAGAGCTCAAG
>NW_010133596.1:0-12245 GCF_000699245.1 Pterocles gutturalis | reverse complement strand
AGCAGCCTTCCAGTACCTGAAGGGGGCCTACAGGAGAGACTACACTCTTTATCAGGGAGTGTAGAGAGAGGACAAGGGGTAACAGGTATAAACTGAAAGAGGGTAGATTTAGACTAGAGATTAGGAAGAAATTTTTCACTGTGAGGGTGGTGAGACACCGGCACAGGTTGCCCAGAGAAGCTGTGGATGCCCCAAAACCATTCTATGATTCTATGATTCTATCATACAGCTTACAACTCCTTTCTTCCTTAGATTGCTACTCTTGTCTTCCCTCTGTTGTTTTCCCACACTACACTTAAGTCCTTACCACCCTTTCCAGCCCTTTTTATCTCTGAAACTCCTCCCATTTGTCAACATTTTTCTGGCAATTTGGAATTTGCAGTCAAGGTGCAGTCTATGAAAGACTGAAAGACCTGCTTCTTTCCTGCTTCATGAATCCTCTGGGTACCCACCTCCAAAATGACACTGAATTTTTATCCCATTATATTGCATTAGAGACATGGGTGTAAATCTCTGCTCACTATTGCCTTCTGTCTTTCAGCATTAGAGCACTGTAGTGTCTTTTCTCACATAGAGTATTTATGATGAAACTGGTGGTTATACAGCTCACTGTATTTCAGAATTATATTTTAAAGTGTGGGTGAATAAGAAGACATGAAGTATGGAGAGAAAGTAATGTTATGCCGTTATGCTTATAACCATGTAGGCATCTGCAATATGTAACAATCACTTCGTATTTAGTAAAGCTTGCATATTGGTCATAGAACATAAAACTTAATTTGAACATGCAGGTTTTATAAATGTAGAAGTCCTGAGAAAAACATGAAGAAATGTCTTAGATTCACATTATAAAAGGTATAGAGGGCCAAAAGATGTATCCACCTTTCCTAAGAGTCATCTCACCTCATTTTAGCTATCTAAAATGTATGCATCCATTTTATAAACCTGGTTTTGGGTCCCTGCTTTAGTATTTAGGAAAAAAAAACCCTCCAACTTTCTAAGATGTGGAGTGAATTACCTTTTGTAGGTGCCTGGTTTTTTTTCCATATTGACTATAGGAATAGGCCATTGATATGAGTCATCTGTCCTAATTCAAGCATCTGAAGGTTGATCTACATCTGACCTGCTTGCCCTGTGCTCCTTTTAGGGTCATTGGAGAGAAGCAAGCCTCCTCCACAATACAGTTCGTTTCATCCTTAGTGTCTGAAGTAGATCAGATGAACCACTTCCTCCAGATGTCTTTTTCTTTCCACTTATATGAAAGTTACTTGTTCTGAAATAGACATCTAGAGTTTGGACATCTCAAATCTGGTCAGATGAATTTTGTTTCTTTGGGTTAGATGACGTCTGACTCTTCCCCAGTGCTCACAACCGGAAGTGAAGACGTCAGTGTTCAGAAGAGTGGGAGACATCTCTGCCTGCTGGTATGCACAGGCATGGCACCTTGCAGTCTCTCGGGCAAGTGGGCTTCGGAATCCAAGCCCACAGTGGTGCTGCAAAGCTGGATTAACTAATTAAGTGGGACAGCATCACACTATCTATAAGCACAAATACACTGCTTCCAGACTGTGTCTTGAGTGGCATTGTGGCATATAGATGGTGTAGCCACAACGGCTCCTTCTGAAGCAGCTTACATACCTCCATCATGGAGCAAGGCTAGAGATAGAGACGACTGCTAAATCTGCTGCTGGAAGTGAGAAGTGCTTGTGGGGTAAAAGGTAAACAAGTGAATATATTGCACTGAAACTGGGAAGGAGGACTCTACATCTCTTCAGGCTTTCAGACTGCAGTCATTGTTACATTACCACCCTTTCAGGCGAGGGTGAGCAGTAACCCATAAGAGGAATTCTGTGAGAATATCCTACTATTACACTGCACACTTTATAGTGTTAAAATTCTAAGATAAAGCACATCAAAGACCTCTAAATTATTTTGCAAAATTTCGTATGTGGCTACAGATGTTCTTTAAAGTGCAGTTCATATCTATGCTCTCTGTGGTCATCCTCTTGGAAAGACCAACTAAGACATCTTTTTCAAGAAGCTCTTTTCATTTTCACTCTTTTGTGACTCAGTTCTATAGTTCTATTATACTTCTGCTCTGTAATACATTTTTTTCCTAGAGTCTTTCTTTTTAATAGATCTCTTTTCTTTTTTTCTTTTTTTTTTTTTTCTGCATGATGTCCTTCCCTTTCCAATTTTGCCCCATTTGATTAAAATTACACAGCTTGTTTCAGAGGCTGGATCCAGTAATTGTCTTTCTAATGTCATCTGAACCCTCTGGGCTCCTCCATACAGTCTGACCCTCCTGCAGAATGGGCATCTTTCTTTCATTGTTTCTCTTTTATGGTCTCTCCTCTGTAATGGTTTGGTCTGACTTTCACCTTTGAGCATGTTCTGAAACTATAAGATCGCTGTTGGCTTAAATCTTGTTTTGTTCTTCCTGATGGGAACTTTGTAAGCTGATCTTTGCAGTAAGAACAGACATCTAGCTGCTGCCCTGCAGGTTTTTGCAAAGGCGAAGAATAGGATGCAACTGATGTCACACACCCAAATCCACCTCTAGGACTCAGTAGTATAAGAAAAACGGAGTCCTGCTGCTCCAGAGATGGGGAGGTGTGCTACCTGTGGCCATGGATGGAGACAGTCAGGCCAAAGAGGTGTAACTGCAAGAGAGATGGACAGCCTGCCAAGAAGAGGCTCAGGAGCCTTAATACCATGAGAAAGAGACAGGAACTGCCATACATTTATTCTATATCTGTATGAACACTTGTTTAAAAAGGTTCTTATTTATTATTCTGGGCAAACAAAAGAAATGGCACAAATAAAAGTAGGAACATTCATTCAAATAAGATATCTTCTAAAATTCTCATGAGAAAAAAAAAAAAAAAAACTCTCATAATTTTTACAAACCCAAGGCAAAATGGTAAGTCTTGCAATAGACTTTAAACCTCAGTCTTTCTAAAGGAAAAAAAAAAAAAAAGCCAGAAAGCACTGAACTGACACCCTGCATGTTTTGGAACATGTCAGAACACAGTTCTACACACTGAAAGATGCAAAACCCTATACATACCATCTATATAGGATATAATAAATTCAAGCATTAATTTCCCACAGTGGAAACAGAAGAACTTACATAATATTGTCTCAATATCAAGTGTGAATAGTTTTTGGGTGTTTGTTACTCTATCTGATACGGAACTCATTAGTCTTTTAGAGATGTTTTCTTTGGGTCTCCTTATTTCCATGATCAATTTATTATAGCATTATTCACTAGCAGCCAAAATACCGTAGTAAGTCTATTGTAGGTTTTTTCTAGCTGCATTCTTCTACACATTTTATTCAGGATAATAAGAGTAGCTGCAAATTTTTACAGTTAAAATCTGTGCTGGATATATATTTTCCCTATACAGTGCTATTGATCAAAATATGTCGCTGGCAGTTCTGCCTACCATATCTCCCTCACTTTGTTTTTTTTCTTGTCCTCAGGCTCTACTACATCTACCTGACGCTGTCTTTTTCTCGTGCAACTCTCTGGAAGAGTTTGCATTTGCCAACAGAAGGGGCAATGTTCATGAGTGCGGTAGGATCCGACTTAAGAAACTCCTTGCATTTCAGGCATCTTTTTGGGGAGGTGGCAAAATCATTGTCCCCTTGGGACTGCCCACATGAAATTACCCATTCAGTAACGGTCTGGCTTAAGAAAACTAATTCTGAAGGAACATTTCGTACACCACATATTGTGACTGCACACAGGTAGCCAGCCATCTAAAACAATGTCTCCTAGTTCTGTAAGTCAACTCTCTGATCATTCCTATATAAGTTGCAGGCAAAGTCTCTTTCTGCTGTGCCCCAGAGGATGCTGTGCTCCTGTATCCTTGCTGAGAGCTCACCCTGTGACTTCACCCCTGCATTGCCTGGGCTACCTGTTTCTGCAGGGCAGGAGCAGTTAGGAGCTTTTCAAGGACAATTCTGTGTGACGACCTGTTGTTGTCTCTTCCCACCAATTTCCAAGATCTGCAGATAAAAGACCAAGTTGATTTTAATATCTTTATACAATTCTTGCTAATCAAGAGATCTGCTTTTTTAAATTATATGTTTGGTTACTGCTATTGGATCATGCTTTTACTCTACATGTGTCTGCTTGCCTTCCTTATCCAAGATAACAATTACTGACTGAATTCACTAATCATTTACCTTGTCTTGAAACAAAGATTATTGAGAGGCCCCTATGACATTTGTGAAAAGCAGTATTTTTGAGTGAACTTTAAAGGTTCAAACCCTAGAAATGCAAAGTACACTGTTTGATGAAATAATATTTTTAGCCTTTTGCACTTCAAGAGTCACTCTCAATGTTAATTTATTTCTACAGCCTTCTCCTCATATAGCAACTCTGTGGTAAACAGAATAAACTTGTCTCCCATATACCTTATAGTTCCTGTTCATTTATATTCTTTGTTAGGAGATGGAGGAGGGTGGGGTGAAGGTTACAGTGGCACAACTCTGCCAGAAGCTCAAGAATTAGTTACAAATGCTTTCTCCTTTCCATTTTTGAGTCCCTCAGACTGTGTCAGCAGTCATAATGTTCATAAGGGAGCCATATAGCACCACAAGAAAAAGGGAGGCAAACATGCGTCATCTGTGTACAAATACAGATACATATGAACTTCTTTGTAGACAGACAGTCCAGTAAGAAAAAAAAAAATGGTCCGAATCTTCAAACCAAAATGCTATATCCACTTTTCCTATTTTGCTAGTTCTAAGCAATTCAGCAATGGTTCCTATACTTAGGGGAAGAGTCTCTTACTTCATAGCAGAGAGAGAAATTTAAATTTAGCTTTAAATTTAAAATATAATTTAGTTTAATACTGAAAATATAACATTTCTCTGGTTGTAGAGAACAATATAAATGTCACTGGATCTTTTGAACTTAACATATATCATCTGTATTAGACCACTTTCCAACCCTGTCTTACTGTACATGAGAATTCAGCTCTATTACTTTTAAAATAAGCCAACAGCATGTTGTATGTAACTCCATAATGATTAATGATGTATTCTATTTAGTCAAGTGTGATTCTTGCATTTAAATACGCTTAATACCTAAAGAAATACTTAAGTCACCCACCTTCTTGGTCTCTTACAACCACACTCTAGGAAAGAAAACTGAGCCAGACAATGAAATTCCATGTGCAACTTTTATTGTGGATGGAGGTGAAGAAGGTCTTCTGGCACTGACTGCATCTCAGCTCTGCTGCTGGAGCCTTTGTTCATGGGAATGGAAGGAACATCAGGCGCACTTAGTTTCTGGCTGATTCTGATACTTAAATGAGGTTCTGCTGCAGTTCCCTTGGTTGAACAAAATGAAACAGAGCTTTTTTTTCCAGCTAACTACTGTACTGCCAAGAGGCCCCTATTGTAATAAGAGAACATTTCTGCTGTATCTCTTGGATATTTTGTGGATGAATTATTAGTTTGAAAACCATCCTGTTCTAATGATTATGTATAAAATTGACTTTCTATGTACCTGATTTGTAACTTCCAACAGCATTTTGCAACTTGAACAACGTAAGTTTGAAGTGGCACAATGGTATTATGTACAATAATGACTCATGAGCATAACACATATGAGATTTTCCATAATTTTCATTTATTTCTTGTGAAATATGGTAAAGGTTTTTTATTATAAAGACATTAAGAGAGATTTGATACAAAAGATCCCTTTCTTGATAAAGACTATGTGGTCCTCGCAGAAGGGTGTTGGGAAGAAGAAGGAAAAAGGCTGAGATTTAACAAACACTGGAAAGTTGTTGCTCACTCAGTTTGCCACTCCTCTTACTGATGTAACTGAAGTAGGAAATACATATTTGGAAAGAAGCTAAGAGTCAAATCTATAATACAGTACTGGGATACATTTTGTAAAGCAAGCACCCTGCTTGCTTCTCCAGAATCCTGCAAAGATGTTATCAATGTTTGTGCCAACATCAGGACTAGTCCAGCCATCCACTCAGGACTGGAGCACTAGCTAAATGCAATTAAATTTTCCACTGTTTGTCTTTGTTTTCCAGCACATCTTCTTTGTAGAAAAGTTAATGTTACAGTAAATAGGAAAACAAATTCATAAAAAAGCGGCACATTTCCTGAAGGTACCTAATTCTTCGTTATTGAGTAACCATCAATCCGAAATGCACAAAGAAGCTGGAGGCAAGAGGAGGGGGACGCATGATAGACCGAGCAGTGGAAAAAAGAGAAAAGCAGCTTAATTGGGCTGAAGAAGCTATTTCATGGACTTCCCTTCACTGGAGACATGTGTTCACAGGAACCGTTGTTGGACACATGCTCTAGGTTGAAATGTTCTAATTTCTACAAACATTTTGTGTGTGTATGGTGCAGCAGAATACTTACAGAAAAACCTGAACCCAGAAAAAAACAAATCCAGATTGAAGGCCTTGGTGGAGTTGGAGGGTGAAGTATAAGAGCAGACGAGGGACTTTAGCAATCACATGGAGATTTTTAGGAAGTCATAAAGCTCAACTTGCACTATGAGGTGGGGTGGGTGCTACACACCAGTTAATGGCTCTTGCAAAAGTCATATGTTCCAGCTACGAGCACAGCATAATCCAGAAATTTCTGAGGAGAAGGATATGGACTTATCACATACAAATATTTGGGGCATTTTAAGAACAGAAGCAACGATCTTGCAATATATACCCAAAAAGACCCTGTGACACTTTTTGTTCCCTAATGTTCCCATCTAGGACAAAATTGGCACATAATATTATATGGAGAATTTTTGCATTGCTTTCAGTGTACCTTCAGGCTTTTCTGTTGGACCAAGATTGATTGTCTGTTTACAAGTGAGTTATAAGACAAGTAAATATACTGCAGATCACATCTGGGTTAAGATTATGGAGGTGGCTACAGAAGCTGATAAATTATTTTTCATACTGGAGAGCAATATGCCATGCAATCCAGAAGCATAATTCACAATGTATTAATATGTGAGTCTTAAAAGTGAGCTAGCAAGAGATTTACAGGCTGAAGCTGCTCTTCTGCTACAACGGCTTCCAGAGCAGCTTTTGTAAACACAAAAAAATGGTAGAGGAGTCAATGTTGACTGATGGGACTCAACACATTCAGTTTCAAAAGAAGGTAGAATAATGAAAAAAAAAATGTTTAGTTTAACAAATAAGTGGTGGAAGCTTTTCTAGACACACAGCAAATAAAAGAACTTAATTGCCAGCCTGGTTGTGTATCTATAGAGTGCTGGGCTTCGAATTTCATCCAATAATGCTCTAGTAACATGCCTATGTTTTAAAAGGCACATAATGTTCTTGCTTTCACTGATTTTATTTAGTTTCTGGGCAAATCTGACATTGCTGGCTTTAATTATTGAACAGAGTGTTCATTTGTTTTCAGAGGTTATATAAAATGCTAGATATATATATTTCAAAACATAGTATTAATTAAAATGCCAATTTCATCTGTAGTTTAGCACTGAGTCATATGAAATTAATATGCAGGGGCTGTACAAACTTTTAATAAGAATATTAAGAGTGAAAAATTCTTTATTTTAACATGTAACTGTTCCTTTACCAGCTTCAGTGAAATCAAAGAGAATATTTCAGTAAGTAATTTCTTGACATTATCAGAGATGAGTTCACAATCTAGCTTTGGTCAGTTCTCATTTTTAAATATTGGGTGTCAGGAATCTCTGGATTGATTTATGGTCTAAGCACTGAATGACTTGTACAATACTTCTGATATTACACCAAGGAAAATTTAAAGAAAAGAATGAAAAGAATTAGGTAAGCAGTTTAGAAACCAATGGTGTAAAGACAAGTTGCAAGCTCTTACTCGATTTTTGGTTAACCAGTCAAGAAGCCAGGCTAAGGAAAAGGAACTGGTGCTATTCCATCCATTGATTACATTTCATTTGGACTATCTCTATACTAGAAAAAAAAATGCTAAGGACCATCCTCAGTCATTGAGGCCAAATGGCACAGAAGAGCCCAAGTGTACACTATTAACACTCTTACTTCCCAAAACACAGTGGCTGTGTACAAACCTTCCTTCAGGAGTGGTTGCTTGGCCATGCTGTGATCTGAGCTGTGCCCAGGAATTTGGCCAAGACTGTGTCAGTCTTGTTCCAGGGCCTGGCAATGCTTTCTGGCACCAATTAGCTTGATAATGTAGAACTAGCTTTCTAGACCAGAGACAGTAAAAAAGGAAGGATACTGTTTGGAAGGCTCTTCTCTCCATTCCCAACTTTGTCACTCCATCACTAATGGTCAGGACTTCCAGTTTCAGCCCTCACCAAATAAAGCACAAGGAAGCCTATCCCCTAGCCTGTAGCTAGGCGCCTTGTTTTTCTAAAGTTGCAGTGGGGTGAAGCCTTCCTGGAAATGGACACCTAAGTGTCTTGGAAGAACTGAACCAAGTTTCTTAATGTGGCTAGTTGCACAACAAAACAAATGAAGCACGAGTATTGTGATGAGCACAACCCCTGAGCAATGCAGAAATCAAAATAAACATTTTAAGGCCAGACGAGACCATGAGAACATACAGTTTGTTATCCTGAAATGGGTTTTCCTGTGACGCTCTTTGCTGAAGGCCTTCAAACAGTTAGTGTGTACAACTTTAACAGTGGTCCTAACTTGCAAAGTCAGCAAGTACAAGTTCACATATACATAATATTTTTTTGTGTGAGGACTGCAGAGAGGTTTTCCAGGTCTCCTATAATGTGGTTACATGTATTTTTGGAAACAAGAGGAGAAAAAAAAGAGGTTCCAACTGTGAGTTTTATAACGAAGTAATGAGCCTCTTCTGGTTTCACTCAGCTGTGTAATGAGATGATCCTGTGTCTAAGTCACAGAAGAAGAAAGAATGAAATGTACCTGTGTCCTGTTATGTAAGATGCTTTATGGCTGATCAGATATGTGAAAACAGCAAAATCTGCTTTCATCTGCTAGAATAAGCCATTGCTCATACATGTGTGAAGTTAATTCTCTGTATTTTGAACAATAATGTATGTTCAATTATTAGGCAGATGTTATTGTGTTCCAGTTTTGTATAAAATCATCCTTAAGAGCTACAAAATAATTGTACTTCATTTTTTGCTAATTTTATTTGAGAATTAAAGTCTTACTCATGATTTCAAGCTTATTTTATATGTATTGTAGACCATATCATTTTCTCAATTGTATAGAAACCAACTCATGAAGTTCAGTGAAATTGCACCCATGAAGCCAAAGAGATATTTCTGTAAGTATATTCCTACAAGTAAATGCTCCCAGAAACTGCTTCAGTTTAGGAACACCCAACTATCCCCCAGTGGACTATGAAAAAACAAACACTTTAAAAAAAAAGCTTTATTAAGTGCAAAAAAAATTTTATTTTTTCACAATTTTTTTTCTTACACTGCTGTGAACAAATACCTTTCAAAGCGAAAACAGGTAAGTCCTGAATCAGCAGCCAATGCTATTAAGCTAATGCTGTTAAGTGCAGGCATTAGCGAGACACCACAATGTGAGAGCTACAGCAGACACAGCATAAATCACTATTTTAGCAGTGTGAAACTAGCTATAAACTGACAACGTGTCACTTAATGTGATTTTACATATCTAATGTTTTTGCAGATTGATTACATAAGAGTGAAAATAACAATAAATGAAATTCATACCCACTTGAAGTTTCACGTTTTTGACAGAAAGTCAAGATAAACATTTAATCTTCTGTATCTTTAAAAATTGAGCTCTTGACAAAGTTTGACAGCTGCAAAAGAAGTAATTTTCCTCATTATTATTGGTTTGCTGAATGACACCATTATATCCTATGACACACCACAGAGGTTTTAAGAAGTGACAGACACTGCCCCAAATTATTTCCTATCTCAACCGAGTCTAAAGGAAGTACACCAAAGAAAGGCAAACGAATGGAGTAGAAATAACTTTTATAATACCTGTGGCCAGTATACCCAGTAAGGTTTGAAAGAAGGAGGTGTCATCAAGTTGGACTTAATGCTACTAGAGCAAAAAGGGACCTCATCCCTAGTATACAGTAAAATAAAGGGATGAGGAAAGAAGAAGAAAAAAAAAAAAAGCTAAGATTTTCAGAAGAATAGCTGGACACAAGGATGGAGCAGGGAAGGAGCATCCAGCTGCAGATGCACCTGACTTGAAGCTCATGTGGGAGATGCTGTAAATAATTGCTGCCTGCAACACCTGCACTAATGTGGAAGCCAGCACTGCTCTGAGTGGAGGCTGGACCAGATTACCTTTGGGGATCCCTCCCAGCCTAAATTATCCTGTGATTCTGGTAGCCTGTCTGGTAAGTTCTGCCAGCCTGGTCGTCTTATGGCAAAGGCTTAGGAAGGCAATGTGGTGTTGAGATACAGTCCTTCATTTAGCAGATCCTATGTAGCTGACTCTCTTGCCATAATGTACGTTTGATATTTCTGAAAAGCTTCTGAACACGTGATAACAGCTACACATAGATGATCTGGTCTGACTATGAGTGGACCTCAAAAGTCTGTCAGTTTGATATGATTTTTACGTTTCCCTAGAAATGCCATTGGATGCTATCACGAGTGGAGAAAACAATATTTGTCCATTAATTGACATGTCTGGAAGGAGAGAGAAGGAGATGAGAGGGAGAAAAGAAGAGAACAAGCACATCTTAATCAGTTTTGTAAAAGAGGATGTAACTTCAAATGCTAGATAAATTATTCTTAATCATTAATAATCTCAGCCGCTCAAATAATATGCAAAAGCCTCATGCATAATTGTAAGAATACAAATCTGACATAGAAATCTCATTTCACCATTTCTCCACTGCAATGTATCTGTAGGCCTGTGAGATTTTTAATAGCTGTGCCTTATAACAAAGCAAATTAATCTCCATTTTGCAGCTAAAGAGAGTTGAATTTTAGCAACAATTTGCTCATTAGTTCTGCACTGCAGCCTGGCTCTGCCTAATGCTGCCCTCCCTGTGAATTTTTATTGTTGTGGTATTTATTTGGTTATAATTATCTCATCTCTACCTGCACCAACCTGTCAGAGAGAGTATTAGTTTTTCTTTACTAATTTGTAATTCTATTACACAGCCCATCAGCAGCTTGTTTCTGATTACTGCAAGCAGTATGCTCTTCTGGTAGCAGCTGTTAGTATTTGCCCCTGCTTTATTAAGCAACAAGTACTTGTTGCTTGCCCATAATAATGTGGAGCTAATAATGTCATCCCAGGCTGCTTCCTGGGAAATTATGTTCTCCCTGTTCCCTTTCTTTATTTGTATAACATCAGCCAGGTAGTTAACCAGCTATTTAATATATCCATCATCTTGACAAGTCACAGGAACAGAGAAGGCCCAGCAGATGTGGCAAGAGGGACGCTGAGAAGCAAAGATCACATTAAAAACTCTCTGTCGGGGTTCAGAGCTGGTAACCAGCAGGGAAATCAGAGTATCAGAGTACGTGGGGGAAGTCATGGCTGATGCTAAGCAGAGAGATGCTGTTGTCATGGTACAGCCAAGGCCATTGGTGTGCAGGACACCTTTTAGACTAGTGGATCCCAAGAGCTATCTAACAGGGAGGATGTTCTGAGAGGGGCAGTGCCAGGCAAAAAAAAAGTGTCATTTTCTTTTAGGACTGTAAAAGGCTGAGAGGGAAAAATTTACAGAGATTTATCAAATATTGGCAAGGTACCAGTTCCTTTTTAAGACTAGAGTTTTTTAATCTTTCTTGATCAATGTCATTCTTTGGTCTTTGGAAGATCTCACCCCCACTCACAGAGAAAAGCTTAGATTTGTTTGAGATACCACTGACCGTGAAAGGAGTAGTGATAGTGACTACAGGCAGGATTTCATTTCTACATATTCATTCACAGTTGCTGTTATCATCTGTGTAGAATATTTTTACCAGAAGTTTTAAATTCCTGACTTTTAAAAAGTATATATTCACACTTCAAATGTCTGCAGATGAGGGATTTCAAGCTAAGCTACCGAGACTGTTTCTAAACACCTTTCTTCCTAAGAACGCAGAAACCTTTCAAGTTACATTCTTCAAACGTATTTTTTGAAGTTGTGCTTTGATAGCATTCAAGTTGGTGGAACTGGTGCAAGTGTTGATTTGAAAATACTCAATGCTGGGAATTTCAGAGCTGTCTTCTGGCAGAGTGTCCCATTTCTTTCTCTTCTACACCCTTTCTGCTTTCCATCCAGGAGGATACCAGTATAAGTTGGGCACTGACCTG